>NC_087158.1:25022039-25044539 GCF_035594125.1 Scylla paramamosain | reverse complement strand
GAGTAGGCGAAGGGAGAGGAAGGGAAAGGTGTGAGTGAATAGATAAAAGAGATGAGTAGAATGAGAGATGGAAGGAGAGTGATCACACAGAGAGAAGAAGAGGACGGAAATGCATTGAAATAAAAAAAAGAGAAAACAATTCGTAAGAGAGGAAATAATAAGGAGAAAAAAAATAGACCGGGGAAGGAGAAGGAAAGTTATGAGAAGAGGAAGAGACCAATATAGTAAACAAAACAGAGAGAGAGAGAGAGAGAGAGAGAGAGAGAGAGAGAGAGAGAGAGAGAGAGAGAGAGAGAGTCTTCCTCCATTGTTGTCCAGGATATGAAATGCATTGAATACATTACTCTTTCTTTCCTCCGTTTTCTCACACTCTGCCATTAATCTGCACACTCCACTCTCTTCTACTACTCTCTCTTCTACTTCTCTTCGCATTCCATTCCTCTCACTACTCAACCCTCTTTCCCTGCTCACTCTTCTCTTTCTCTTCCCATTCCACTCCTCTCATTTCTCTTCTCTCTTCCACTATTCTCTCTTTTCTTTCTCCTCTCATCTCACTTCTCTCAAGCTGCTCCACTCTCTTCCAATACTGTTTTTTTTTTTCTCTCTTCTCATTCCACTGCTCTTAATTCTCTAGTTCTCTTTCACTGCTCTCTCTTCTCTTTCTCCTCCCATTCAGTTCCTCTCTATACTGCACTCTCTTCCACCCCCCTCATTCTCCTCTTTCTCCTCCTAAATCCACTCTTACCAACTCCATATCCTTCCGGTCTCTCAATATTCCACTCTCTTCCAATCCTCTCACCACTCGAGATTCTTCCCTTCCACTCGTCTCACAGCAATTATAATTCCAGTTCCACTTATCTTACTGTTCCACTCTCTTCCGCTTCTCTCACCCACCCTCCACACATCCACTCCTCTCATTTCACATCATTCCAGTTCTCACCAATCCACTCCCTTTCACTCCCTTCATCGGTTCACTCATTCCATCCACCACTCCACCATTCTTCCACTTCTGTAACTCCACTTGTATATGCCATCCATCCTTCCTACTCTCCTTTGTACTCATTACTCACTTGTAAAAAAATAATGACAATACAAATAAACAAATCTAACACATCAAGCAAAAATTCATTATTATTACACTACACTTACATACAAACCTAACGGCGCTTTATGACCCTGTTATTGCCGCTCGTTGTATTCAATCAGGCAATTCAAGCAACAAAACAATATGCTGAGTGAGTCATTAGTACAGTATGTGTTTGTATTTAGGTGAAGAGGCGCTGCATTGAGAGAGAGAGAGAGAGAGAGAGAGAGAGAGAGAGAGAGAGGGAGAGAGAGAGAGAGAGAGAGAGAGAGAGAGAGAGAGTATACAGAAACAATGTGGAAGGTGAAATTTGATATAAGAAAGCGGAGGGAGGAAATTGCTTGGAAAATTATAACGCAAAGACTCGAAAGAATGGAAGGAGGGAAAGAAGGAGGCGAAGGAGTTGAAAGAGGGAGTGATTTTGGGCATGAAAGGGCATGTATGAGGAAGGAAGGGAAGAGGTATGTAGGTCAGGAAAGGAGAGGTGTGTGTGTGTGTGTGTGTGTGTGATGGCATGAGTCAGGATTTTTTAATATTCGTAGGCCTTGTGTATGTGTTTGTGTGTTTTCCTCCGTCCAATGCACACACAGACCGACTCACGTACACTCACAGAAAGAAAGAAAAAAAAATGTTGGTTTGAAGGAAGGACTTTACTTCCTCATTGATTAATACACGAGCACGCCTAGAGGAGGGGACAGGGAATAGGAAGAGGGTAGAAGAAAGAAGAATAACGACAAGGAGAAGGAGGAATAGGAGGAAAAAAGAGGAGAGAAATAAAAAAGATAGAAATAGGATAAGGATAGGGAGTAAAAGGAGCAGAAAAGAGGAGAGGAAAAGAATGGTAACAAACGGAAAAGGAGGAGGAGAAGGAGAAAAGAAGAAAGAAAATGAAGGAGAACAAGGAGGACGAGAAAAGGAGGAGGAGAAGGAGAAAAAAGAAAGAAAATGAAGGAGAACAAGGAGGACGAGAAAAGGAGGAGGAGAAGGAGAAAAAAGAAAGAAAATGAAGGAGAACAAGGAGGACGAGAAAAGGAGGAGGAGAAGGAGAAAAAAAAAGAAAATGAAGGAGAACAAAGAGGACGAGAACTTGGAGGAGGAAGAGCAGGTGAAGTATTCGAGGAAGCTTCGAAAACACTACTGACGAGAATGTGAAGGGAGAGCGTAGAAGAGGTGGTTTAAAAAATAGTTTATGAAGAATGGAAAAGATGAAACGGTGGAGTGACTGACTGGTCTTTGGCGCCACAACATATTGATGAATTAAATGGCAGACAAGAGAAAAGAAAAGAAGAAAAGGAGGTTAGTAAAAATAAACGAAAAAGGAAAAAGAGGTAAGAGAGGGAAGAGAGAAATGTACTGATTAGAAGAAAATGTACTCCATAGATGCACACGTGAGACGAAAGATGACCCGAAGAATTGGTCTATTAGTTTACAGATCATGGCAAAGAGAGAGAGAGAGAGAGAGAGAGAGAGAGAGAGAGAGAGAGAGAGAGAGAGAGAGAGAGAGAGAGAGAGAGAGAGAGAGAGAGAGATGGAATAGTAACGTAAATAAACTTGGAAACAAAAACTATTAAATAAACTTAACATATCAACACTCATTACCTCAAAGGGAAAAAAAAAAAAGAAGGAGGAGAAGGACAAGGAAGAGGAGGAGGAGGAGGAGGAGGAGGAGGAGGAGGAGGAGGAGGAGGCAATAACAAGAATAACGGGTGATAGAGAGTGAGGCTTATAAGAGGAAGAAAAATAAACAAGGGAAATGTGAGAGAGGGAAGGGATGAGAGAGGCATGAGGGAGAGGAAGAAGTGGGTCAAGCTTGATACCAATTCACCCTTTCCTCTTTACCTCCCCATTCCTCTCCGCCCGTCTCCTCCCCATCCATTCCCTCCTTTCCCTACAGCATTACACCTACGCCAGCCGGCCAGGTATCGAGAGGAGGAGGAGGAGGAGGAAGAGGAGGAGGAGGAGGAAGAGGAGGAGGAAGAGGAAGAGGGACTTAAGGATTCCGGTCAGTAATTCTTAACAGAAGATCTCACCAAAGTCATGACTATTTTGGCAGGTGGTTGAAGTTGCCATTCTCTCTCTCTCTCTCTCTCTCTCTCTCTCTCTCTCTCTCTCTCTCTCTCTCTCTCTCTCTCTCTCTCTCTCTCTCTCTCTCTCTCTCTCTCTCTCTCTCTCATTAATTTGTTATAAGACACCTCCCAACACTTAATTAATTTTAGCTTTCACTGAAATGATACCTTATTTTTATACGCACACACACACACACACACACACACACACACACACACACACACACACACACACACACACACACACACACACACACTCACACTCACACTCACATCCTGCATTCACTCCTTTCCCTTCACCTTAATCACCACATTTATCATCTATAACTATATTTAACTATTTTCACGGAACTTTCTCACATTTAACACCGTGACTTCCATTCCTTCTCTTTCTTTACCGCCTCGCGTCGGTCGAGTGGCGTTCGAGTGGCCTCACCTTCCCTGTGCTGCTTTCTGGGTTGTGCAGTGTCGAAGAGTTGAGTTTAGTTACGGCAAGGTGACGGAAGATTGGCACTAAGCACGTCATCTGTGTGAGAAGTGTTGGAAGCAGCGTGTCATCGGTTGATTACCTTACATACCTGATGGCCATGTGAAGGGCCAGACAAAGGTGATATTCTGCTCTGTCCGTTACACCCCACTGCTGCCTCTGCCTCGTTCTGCTCGTCCTCTAGTCATTCTTCCTTCTCTTCCTTCATTATCTCCTTTCGTTCTCTGCGTTAATTGAGTTGTGTTTTCGACTGTGATAAATGAGGATATCGTCAATTTCTCTTCTGATTTTGATTTGTTGTTGTTGTTGTTATTATTATTGTTGTTGTTATTGTTGTTGATATTATTATTGTTATTGTTGTTGTCGTTCTTGTTGTCACCGTCGTCGTCGTCGTCTTATCTGTCCAGTTGCTGTGGCACAGGCTCAGCCCACACCTGAGTGGTCCCGAGTATGAGTTCCAGACCAGGAGAAGACATATGAGGATTAAATTTGGTTTGTCTCCTCCCACACTGCAGCACCTGTCCATCTAGCAGTGAGTAGGTATGGAATACACACTCAAGAGTAGAGGCCTTGCCTTTCCTACACAAGCAGAGTGTTAATAATCATGTCGCGTGTGTGTGTGTGTGTGTGTGTGTGTTTGCACCCCGATAGGTAAACAAAATGAGGAATTAGAAATAATATTGTCGTTTTAAAAGTATGCCTCAGACTCACCTTGCCATCCTCCTCCTCCTCCTCCTCCTCCTCCTCCTCCTCCTCCTCCTCCTCCTCCTCCTCCTCCTCCTCCTCCTCCTCCTCCACCACAATAAGAAGACAATAAGCTTTTTCTTCTATAATTTCTCCTTCAAGCGTGTTGCAGCTTAACAACAGTCTAAAAGAACATGAACATACAAAAAAAAAAAAAAAGACATTAACTCTCCCTGCCATCTTTTCCTTACCTTATATGTTCTCAACCCTTACGGCGACCACTGCAAGAAACTGCTCTTTTCCTTCCTTTAGACGTATCTGCTGGCATGGTTCTAAAAGATGTTGCCATTCTTGCGTCTCTTTTCTCCCAACGTAACTTGTAACCACCATATCTGTCTCATAAGAAAACGCCATTCTCTCTCTCTCTCTCTCTCTCTCTCTCTCTCTCTCTCTCTCTCTCTCTCTCTCTCTCTCTCTCTCTCTCTCTCTCTCTCTCTCTCTCTCTCTCTCTCTCTCTCTCTCTGCTTCCCCTCCTTACCACTTTAATCTCAGACTCATCACTTGACCTACCTTCCTTTGTCGCCACCTTCGCCTACTTCTGCTGCTACTACTACAATTACTACCACCTATTCCATTGTGGCAACGCCCTGGGGACACGCGAGGCAGGTTTGGGTCCACGTGCGTCATGGGGCATTGTGGGTGCGACTGACAGGCTGATTTCACTATTGTCTATACATGTGAAGAGGTGGCATTCCTGCATCTCTGTTCCCCCATGTTCCGCGCCCCAGGAATCCATCGTTCCCCATCGGTCTTCTTGTAGCTGGTGCGTCCCCCATATTCTTTAGTGTCATTAATTTATTTTTTTGTCTTGGGGTTGGTGAACTCTGCCGTCGTGTTCTCTGCTTCGGGATAGATAGTTGGTCTGGTTTTGTATTTCTTTTCCTCTTTTTTTTTTTCCCTTCTCCGTGATCTTGATTGAACCCTTTTCCATACTCATTTTCTTTTGGGAAGAGTTTTCGTTGTTATTATTCTTTGTATGCAGCCCTTGGTCAGACGCTTTTACTTGTGAAAGAAAATCTAGATGATGTGTGTGTGTGTGTGTGTGTGTGTGTGTGTGTGTGTGTATGTATTTCATTAGCTCATCTTTCGAATTTCGTTACATACACCGACCTTTCAGTTTCAAAACATACACTATAATCTTTCCTTTTCCATGCAGCTGCACCCAGTCTCTCCCTCCATTTCTTAACCCCCTTATAATCTCTGGTTTCACTATTCGTACCTCACTCCTTCCCTTCCTCGCTCGCTTTCTGTCCGCCTTTTAAACGGTGAAATCTATTTTTATGCCCTGTTTATGAGCAACGTATTCAGTGGTCTGTCCGGCGGTGAAGAAAGCCACCCGCGGACAAGAAGAAAACGGTGAGGCAGAGGAGGACTGTATTTAGCCTTTTCATGACTTTACAGAAAGTGATTATTATTCCAGTCATATATATGAAAACGTATGTAAAAATTCCAAAGAAGTACATGAACAGAAATACTTAGGTTTGAATGCACACAAAATCGGCCCTATTTCCTTATCGCCGTGTTTATCAGCCAGGCAGGGAGAAGGTAGTGGTTGTTCATCATCACGTTCCTCTCGAACGCCAAGACCACAAGGAAAAGAGAGAAAAGATAATATTACTAGGACATCATAACAGGATTCTTGTGTCCACAAGGGAACTAAAACCTCGAGAAGGCATGATTATCTTCCCATGTCCGTCCGTTCGTTCCTCTCTTAGCGGCAGACAACTAAACATGAGATGGGACACGCGGTGAGGAAAGGATATGGTGCCTGTCACCTGTCAGTCATGCTGGCCTCCCCCTGCATGATGCTCTGTCACTCAAGCAAAATCTTGTAACAATTTTAGCATGCTCGGCGAAGACTTGACGGAAATATAATGGATCATTCTCATGCCTTCTTTTGTTCCTTATCATCCCCGTGTAGATACCAGTGGGAGTGCTGCCTCTGCTGTGCCCTTCGTGTACTCATGCAGGTGTGGCAGGTGGGGCACTAAATGGCGGATGTATTAGCTTTGGTCGCGTGTGTTGTGCTCCGTGACACTTTTCGTTAGCCTGGATTGCTTCCGTCACTTTTACCTTCCTCTCTCTACGCTTTTTACCTTATCCCTATTCCACACTGCCTGCAGGGCGCCCAGACGCAGCAGCGTCGACAAACTGTGTTTTGTGTTTGAAAAATGGAGTGGCTGGAAAATCAGGAACGTTACTGAATGTCATCTTCAGATCATTATGGCGGAATTGTGGAAGGTGAGGTCTCTTTAGACTTGTAAGGAGGAACAGGTGTCATCCCAGACCTGTGGCGGGAGGCTCTTCGCTCCTTCCGGCCGCACGGCAACGAGAGTCTGCCGCCGCCCAGACTTTCCCCGGAGACGCCGCAGAGAGAGAGCCTAGCCCCGCGTGCCGGAGGTTATTTGTTGGTCTTCGTGAGCCATGACAGGCTGCCGCAGGGCAGCAGTGCTTTGAATGGCGGGAAAGTGGTCAGAAGACGTGACTCATTACTAAATGTATCACGTGGCAGGTTGTGTTGCTCATCTGCATCTCCCTGGTCTGTGGGTCTGGCTCTACTTATTTTCCCAACATCTAAAGATACAAAGTCACTACATCGTTCTGAAATTTACTTTCCCATGTGTCAGGGCAGGTGCTCAGCTGCGAAACAGTCCCAGAGGGCGGAGGTGCGTTGACTTGGTGTCCTTCCTTTCCAGATCAGGATGAAACACTCAGATCGGATTGGATGATGTATTGAACATATTACCCATTGAGCCAACATGAATTCAGTTACAAAGGCTGGACATTTATTTTCTATTTGTCAATAGTTGCTGCTATTCTGACAGTCTTTATTTAACCATTGCTGTCTCTCAAGAAGGAAGAGAGAGTGCTGCAAAAACACGATGCATTGGCAAGACCAGGCATTCATGTCATTGGCGCCTCTCGACAGTCTCATTCGCTTCTTTTAGGTGAAGGAGAAAAATACAACCTGAAGTGCTGGTGGTGAGGTTGCCAAGATTCCATAATAAATTGATGTCTAATGTCGCATTTTCCATCCTTATCTACTTGCCTTTCCCGTTTTCTTCAAACATGCATGTCACCCCTGACCCAAAACTTACACCTATCGCTACCCCTACAAAGAAGGTGATGACAGGCACTTTAGGGAGGCTCTTCGAGGATCCGTGTGGGTACGGGTCTCTGTAGGTCACCATATAGGACTGGCTGGAATGCCGCCGTCTGAACTACGGGTTGTCCTTGCCCCTTGATGTGGACAGGCTACCAACAAGCCGGATGTTGCGGAAAGGATAACTCCTGTTCCTGATAACAGCCAAGACTCTTCATGACTTTGGTGTCAATCATGGCTTGTGTGCGGCTTCTGTTGGAAAAGGCAAGATTTATGGTGACGATGAGAGGTATATATTTGTATCAAGATTTACAGGCTGTCCAAACTTTAATTGTAAATTAGAGCTGCAGTGTTTTTCTTTGGTATTGCTAATTTTTATCCGCTAGGTAATAGGAGTTTGACCCAAACTTCCTGAGAGCACCGTGCGTCACACCCATTGTGCCACCCATTGTCCCACACTGTGACCCATTGCCCTACACCAGAGCATCCTGAACTGGGGAACGCTTACTGCTCTCTCTGACACAGCAAAGGGTGGTTAAGGATACGATTCGTTGCTAACTGAGTTGCATTAAATTATGCGTTTCTTTCAGTAATACATATAGTCCTCTCCTTTCATCTTAATCTAAAGAGAAGCGACACTGGACACAATACAGAAATCACGAATACCTGTAATCAAGATCAAATATGTTGCCAGATCCAAAAATAAACATTCATTTCGGTTCGTGCTAATGTTTACTTGCCACTCACCTTATGAGGCACCCTTGATCTTATCACTCAGACATCAAAGTAATAAGCCTAAGCCTCTATTTCCATATGTTTAAGAACACCAGAACTATCGTGTGTGTGTGTGTGTGTGTGTGTGTGTGTGTGTGTGTGTGTGTGTGTCGTGATGGAACGGAATTATAGAAACATAACCATAAAAAGCTTCATCCGTACACGCCACATGAACAACAATGTGTTGCAACACTCAGCTGCTTCTCATGGCTCCTTACATTCACTCACAATAACTTTACGAGAAACGGTGAATAAAATAAACCCCCTGAGTTATGTTTTATTTGATAGTCCGATGTCAGATGGTAGTACTCTGAAAAATAAAATCATAATAAAAAGACCACATCCTCCTGTAATGCACGTAAAGCTAGTATCAAATAGTACATACCGGTTTCCCTATTGGATAGTTCACGTGAAAGCACAGTCGTATAGTTAGTTAAAAAATCCGCTGACAGATGGCACTGTTTCTTATTCAGGCTACAGGTATCACGCCTGGATGGCACAAGATCGTTTTTCTAGCGTTCAGTTCCTCAGTCGTTAGTGTCCCTCGCTCTGCAGTGGGTCGCCATCACCATGCAATTAGGCGCCATTACAGCGTGTCAGGTTTGGTGGGGGACGCAGCTGGCGCTATAGTAATGATGGCAGGAGTGTGGAGACTGCAGGGACGAAACATTAGAGACGCACACAACTACAGGAAATTATAGACAGTACGTAATGTGTTCTCTTAAGATTGCTAGTTTTTATAATTATCTGTATTTTTTATTCAGTTATTTCTTTTATGTGCAGCGCCATGTGATCCTGCTTGTTCCTGAGCCTTAGGTAAATTAATCAAACAGTGAGCTCTTAAATGTCTTAAACAAGGAGATATTTCTGTAAAAATTTGGATGCATGTTAACGTCGTTTTACCACTAGTATCTCTCTCTCTCTCTCTCTCTCTCTCTCTCTCTCTCTCTCTCTCTCTCTCTCTCTCTCTCTCTCTCTCTCTCTCTCTCTCTCTCTCTCTCTCTCTCTCAATGGAATCCTCGATATTAGTCGATGCTTACGAATCACTGTCTTGGATCGCTCGTATTTCATTTGTTTCTAATTCGTTTTATCGTTTTTATATCTTGGGAGTAAGGCTCATGACTTTTATACCACCACCACCACCACCACCACCACCACCACCACCACCACAGCCGCCGCCGCAGCCGCCTCCTCCACTGTCACCACAACGCCAGCTGCCTCCACTTTCCCACTGTCCCATATTTACCCCTCGAGTGATGACACGCTGACGAGCCAGACAGATAGACAGACAGAGAGACTCATACATACAGACAAACGCAAAGAAGTAGATAAATATAGGCAACATATGCAGAAAATATAAAGATCAGATTTATAGGACAAGCATCTTCATTGTTCTCTTCGCCAGACATTACATCTCAATAGACAGAAAAATAACTAAAACGATTGTTATTTTCTTTCTATCCATGTTTTTTTTTCTCTCTCATCCAGGGTGGCAGTAAATCTATAGTAAATCCAGATTTAGACACTACAGCGAAGAAAATAATATATTTACAAAATTATACGAACTCACAAAATCAGGAACACACACACACACACACACACACACACACACACACACACACACACACACACACACATCACATCACATCACATTACATCACATCACATCACATAACATACATTACTTCACATTAGCCTATTATTTATTCATATCTGACATTCCACTTTAATATAAATAAATAAATAAGTAAATAAATAAATAAAAAAATCTGCTGATCATTTTTCTAGGGAATATCTTGCGGGCACAGACAGAGAAACCGACCGACCGACAGACAGACAGACAGAAGGAAAGATAGGCAGATAGACATGGATGAATATATAATCTCCGGAGCAAATTCGCAGAGGTAAACACAGTCATAACGCTGTCCACACCTGTCTGCGGTATTGTCTCACACGAGGTCATGACTAGGTTGCGTGCATCTCGCTCACCTGTTGGCAGCACTCGTCATTCAGATCGACCCATCTAGGTGGAGTGTGGACGCCGCGGACCTGTCATGCCACTCCATTCCTAGACAAAGGCTCAACCAAAGTCCATATCGACCTCCTTCCTGGGCCCGTTATCACGCAGACGGTGGACACGCACAATTAATCACCTTCCTCTTTGAGTGTTAACAAACGTACATGTCAGCCTGAGGAGATCTTTATCTCTCTTTCTGTTGACAAGACTCGCAGGTAGAAAGAAGTAGTAATGGCGGAAGGAAGTGAGGACCGTGTTAGGCCACGCGTTGAATGGGGGGACCTCGGTGCAACGCTGTGTATGTAGGTTTATGTAGGTTGATTGATTCACAGGTACTGAGTGGAAATGAAGAAATAGCTTAATACCTCACCTCTCTCATTACTGTTTATTTTCTGTTTGTATTCCTGTCTTTGTAAAATATTTTCACTTATTTTTGTCCTATAAATATTCAACTGAGTTCTTGATGTTAGTTGATCTGTGCTTTCCTTTTTATCACAAATTTATGTTCGCAGGAGAAGAAAATATAAGGAATACTATTTGCAAGAAATTCAGTTAGTTTTCATCTGTTAAACAATCAATAAACAAAACAAAAAAATCGGGAAAATAGAAAAATAAACGGAAAATAAAATCTTAGCCTTCATATGGCATGCCGTCACCAGCTTCTCGATTCATCATAAAGGACAAAAAAAGTGACAAGGTGGTGCAGTGGATCATGTGACGCTGTATCGAGCTCGGCGTCTCCTGTGTGCCAAGGAGTAACACCAACCTATTATGAAGTCACGACTTTGTGACTGCAGCAACAGTTTTACATTGTGCGCTGTTAATGTTATATGATGATGTATGGTTAGTAAGCGTGGTGTTCTGTTTTCACTCCTCCCCTTGTTGGTCATGATAAATCGTTATAGTTTTGAAGGGAAGATCGTCTATTTTTTGTGTCTTATTTATTTATCCATCTATCTGTCTATCTATCTATCTATCTATCTATCTATCTATCTATCTATCTGTCTATCTATCTATCTATCTATCTATCTGTCTGTCTGTCTGCCTGTCTGTCTGTCTATCTATCTATCTATCTATCTATCTGTCGATCTATCTATCTATCTATCTATCTATCTATCTATCTATCTATCTATCTATCTATCTAAATATCAATGGAAAACTATCTTTAAGAGAGAGAGAGAGAGAGAGAGAGAGAGAGAGAGAGAGAGAGAGAGAACCGGTGAGGGAGGGAGTGAGTGAATGTGTTAACACCAAGAAGTCTCCGGTCAGTAATAAGTGAATAAGGTCAGGCATCCTCGTCTCGCTTCCAGTGAATGTTAGCGGGCGAGGAGTCAAAGACCACACGCCCTCCCTGCATCTTCAGTGAAGGGTGAGACTCGTGGTGTCCAGTCTGAGCCATGAAAGCTGCAGGAGCCTTGACCGCGGCGACACTATGCCTGAACTAAACGCTCCTTTCAGAATAGAGATCGTGTGCTCCTCTCAACTGTTTAATGCCATGAGATTAGGAGAGTAAGGTCGTAAGATCAGGATACAAATGCTATATTTCGTAAAATTATCCCGGCGTAATAATCTGCTGTCCTCATCTGATAGTAAATTTTGACATTCCGTGAGATTATTCGAATATAACAATGCGTCGTTCTTATAAGGGGTAATTTTTTTTTTTTTATGTAGGAGGGACACTGGCCAAGGGCAACAAAATCCAATAAATAAAAAAACCCACTGAGATGCCAGTCCCAGAAAAGGGTCCAAAGCGGTAGTCAAAAATTGAAGGATGTCTTGAAACCTCCCTCTTGAAGGAATTCAAGTCATAGGAAGGTAGAAATACAGAAGCAGGCAGGGAGTTCCAGAGTTTACCAGAGAAAGGGATGAATGATTGAGAATAGTGGTTAACTCTTGCATTAGAGAGACGGACAAAATAACGGTGAGAGAAAGAAGAAAGTCTTGTGGAGCGAGGCCGCAGGAGGAGGGGAGGCATGCAGTTAGCAAGATCAGAAGAGCAGTTAGCATGAAAATAGCGGTAGGAGACAGCTAGAGATGCAACATTGCGGCGATGAGAGAGAGGCTGAAGACAGTCAGTTAGAGGAGAGGAACTGATGACACGAAAAGCTTTTTGATTCCAATCTGCCTAGAAGAGCGGTATGAGTGGAACCCCCCAGACATGTGAAGCATACTCCACACATGGACGGATAAGGCCCTTGTACAGATTTAGCAGCTGGGGGGGGGTGAGAAAAATTGGCGGAGACGTCTCAGAACACCTAGCTTCATAGAAGCTGTTTTAGCTAGAGATGAGATGTGAAGTTTCCAGTTCAGATTATAAGTAAAGGACAGACAGAGGATGTTCAGTGTAGAAGAGGGGGACAGTTGAATGTCAATGAAGAAGAGGGGATAGTTGTGTGGAAAGCTGTGTCGAGTTGATAGATGGAGGAATTGAGTTTTTGAGGCATTGAACAATACCAAGTTTGCTCTGTCCCAATTAGAAATTTTAGAAAGATCAGAAGTCAGGCGTTCTGTGGCTTCCTTGTGTGAAATGTTTACTTCCTGAAGGGTTGGACGTCTATGAAAAGACGTGGAAAAGTGCAGGGTGGTATCATCAGCGTAGGAGTGGATAGGACAAGAAGTTTGGTTTAGAAGGTCACTGATGAATAATAAGAAGAGAGTGGGTGACAGGACAGAACCCTGAGGAACACCACTGTTTATAGATTTAGGAGAACAGTGACCGTCTACCAATAGAACGGTCAGAAAGGAAACTTGAGATAAAGCTCCAAAGAGAAGGATAGATACTGTAGGAGGGTAGTTTGGAAATCAAAGCTTTGTGCCAGAGTCTATCAAAAGCTTTTGATATGTCCAAGGCAACAGCAAAAGTTTCACCAATATCTCTTAAAGAGGATGAACAAGACTAAGTAAGGAAAGCCAGATCACCAGTAGAGCGGCCTTGACGGAACCCATACTGGCGATCAGATAGAAGGCTGTGAAGTGATAGATGTTTAAGAATCTTCCTGTTGAGGATAGATTCAAAAACTTTAGATAGGCAGGAAATTAAAGCAATAGGACGGTAGTTTGAGGGATTAGAACAGTCACCCTTTTTAGGAACAGGCTGGATGTAGGCAAACTTCCAGCAAGAAGGAAATGTAGATGTTGACAGACAGAGCTGAAAGAGTTTGACAAAGGCATCTGATAGTAACACGAAAACAACTAAATTTTTCAGGGATATTCCTTCGTGTATACTTGTATTTTACGTTGCGGTATTTAACTGAAGTGTGGATTTCTATATTCAAAACAAAATCATTTATTCTGTAGCCAGTTATTAAGGTTATATAATCCGTAACAGTCCTTAAAACTAAGTTACTGAATGACCGCTTTGAATTTAACATTACTGATAACCAGTTTTCTCTTCAGATCCTGGAAAACAGGTAGTATGAAGTATTCCTTCCTTATGTGTTGAATTCAGTGTCTGTAGTATAAGTAACAGGCTGAAAGTTAAGTTTGCGTTCTAGGGTTCTAGAGTCCAAATGGGCTGTCCTAAGTAGTTTACAAATTGGGCATCTTTTTGCAACACACTTTACTAGGGATCCAAAATAGTATGGAATATGAAACAGTATAAATGATAAAACAGAATGAAAGTTGTTCAATGGCAAAGAAGCTTACGTAACTCCAAATAATTGGCCTTGAGCTGGAACGTGTTGGTAATGTATATAGGCACAGTACTTCATCCAGCACACCTCCCCATGTGGGTGACCTCTATATGATCCCTTGAAAAAATGTCATGATAAATTCAGACACACACACACACACACACACACACACACACACACACACACACACACACACACACACACACACACACACACACACACACTAGCGAACATTTTTCTCTGGGTATCGCATGAACTTTTGATATACGTATGCTAAGTTTTTGCCAATAGTTGAACACTTTGTTCTACAAATACTCGCTTTTGTCCTGCTTTCAGGTATAATCCAATGCAAAACAAAGCCACAACAAATTTATATATTTTGAATTCATAATGCAGAAGAATGGTGTTCTCTTACCGGGGAAATAGAATAAATCAATAAATAAACGGGAAAATAAGTAAAATAATAATGATAATAATAATAATAATAATAATAATAATAATAATAATAATAATAATAATAATAATGTAATTATCATAATGATAATTATAATAACAGTAATAATAATGTATTATCATTAATTAGTTATAATCACAATAATAATAATAATAATAATAAGTATTATTATTATTTTTTTTTTTTTTATTATTATTATTATCATTATTTCATGTTTTTATGAGTCTGCAAGCAGAAGTTGGTAACCAACAACAGGAAAGGCGACGTTTTTTTTTTTTTCTACTCATAATCGAATGCATTTGTGGTCACTTCTGACGATTCTAAATCAATGGGATATTTTTTTCTTTTTCCTCTCCCAAAAATAAGAATTCTTACAATATCCATTTACAAATCATATATATTTGAAGGAATACTGTAAAAGTGAACTACGAATGGTAATTTATGTACTGGTCCACAAGGTATTAATTACTGCAGATGATATATAACTAACGTAAATACATATTGTTCTCCAGATTCTTCCCCAACTGCATAATTTATCCATTCCTTGCCCCGTATTTTGAAATCTTTAAGTGACAAACAAAAAGCCGTGACAAATAGGAGATTCACCTGAGGCCTGGCGGAGTATCGTTAAGTTTGGTAATAATTGGTAATCTTCACATGATTAAGACAAGTTGCAGTACCCATAACTAACTGTAATTTTTCTTCCACCTGTAGGAATGCATTACGTCGCTGATGAGAGTGGCGGGAGGCGGGCAGGCGGGGTGTGTGAGCCGTGTCTGGTATATAACAGCAAGGACTGGCCTGCACCCACCACTTCCCGAGGACAGGCCAAGGCGGTGAGTGCGCACAAAGGTGGTGTTTTGCATGTATGATGTTACAGTGATGTCTGGGATAATATAGGTGTGGCTGTGTGTGTGTGTGTGTGTGTGTGATGTAAATGTATATTTTCAGTTTATTTTCAGTATTATTCATTAGATGCAGTGTTAATGTAACATTTGTACTTCTTTCTATGTTTTTATAGTTTTAGTTCATAGGTTTGGGACACAATTGCTTTTGTACTAATTACTGCATTGTCTTGTTTCCTTAAGAATCAATGTTTGTCGACTAAATGCTAATTGAATGTGTGTGTGTTCATTAAACACCTATCTATTTATTCATCTATATATCTATCTATCTATCTATCTATTCATCTGCCTGCCTGTCTGTATGTATGTGTGCATGTGTGTCTATCTGTCTGCTTGTCTATCTTTCCGTATCTGTCTGTTTATATGTCTGTCTCTCGGTCAGTCTATCTGTCTTTTTGTTTGTCTGTATGTCTTTCTATCTACTTTCCTTCTTACTTTCCTGTCCACCTGTGAGTCTCTCTTAGATCCTTTTAACTCCGGGGAGAGGCTTTAGGGTGCAGGGTAGATTCCATATTCTATCTATCAATCACTAAGTCATGACATGGCCTACCAAAGGTAGTGGAAATTGCTTCACGAGTATACTCTATAGCTGTACTCTGCACCAAGCCTTCTGCCGGGATTGTATGCATGAATGAAACTCATAGACTTCATTCACGCGAAGTGGTGTAATTATCATACCCCCGAAAGAGTGGCTTGAGTCTTTCTTAAATGATGCAAAGTGAGTTAGTGACGAAAGCTCTTGATGCCTTTTGTGTGGTGAAGTTTATGGCTGGTCATGAATCACACTCTCTCTCTCTCTCTCTCTCTCTCTCTCTCTCTCTCTCTCTCTCTCTCTCTCTCTCTCTCTCTCTCTCTCTCTCTCTCTCTCTCTCTCTCTCTGTGTGTGTGTGTGTGTGTGTGTGTGTGTGAGTGTCTTGCCTCTATGCATATTTTGTAATAATTCAACGCTGATTGATTGATTAATTGAATAATTGATTAATTAATTGGTTTTAAGTGTATCACATAGTATCGTACAGAATTTTTTAAGAACTTCTTCTTCTTTTTCTTCTTCTTCTTCTTCTTCTTCTTCTTCCTCTTCTTTTTCTTCTTCTTCTTCTGGTCAGGGGGGGGCAGCGACTTGCTTCGTGAAAGTGAAGGATGGATGGTAGTGGAAACTGAATGATGATGATAATGGCTAATGAAGCGCTATGGTTGATGCTGGGAATGGCGGGTGACGGGGCCATTATAGGGTGATATGATGGCGAGGTGCTGAGATCATGCTGAGAATGAGTGAGAGGTAATGAGTTTGTGACTGATTGGAGTTTTAACTGGTGATGGCTGGTGATAGGGATGCTGCTGGCTAGTGATGATAGGAGTGATAACGGAATTGTTAATAGCAGAGGATATTGATAGCAATTAGGGAAATGGGTGGTGATAGGTCTCACTGGCACACCGTTGAATGTTCTCTGCTCTCAGTAAACCTGCTCTAGTGAAGTAATCAGCGGGTCTTCCCTTTTCTTTGTAGTCTTAATATGGGAATGAATTACTCACTACATCCAACAGCATTTTATCTGGCGTTCTGAAGCTTGTTCACTCGTGATCTGACGCAGATTTCTGACCTTGTAGTGGTAGTTCTCGATCTTTACGGATTTGAGTAGCTACCATTTATATGTGACACACAGTCTCTCTCTCTCTCTCTCTCTCTCTCTCTCTCTCTCTCTCTCTCTCTCTCTCTCTCTCTCTCTCTCTCTCTCTCTCTCTCTCTCTCTCTCTCTCTCTCTCTCTCTCTCTCATAATAGGGTCTATCGTGTCGTTTCAGGCCCCATACCATGTAAACAAAGAACTACGTTGTCATGATTGCATTTGCCATCTTCCGAGGACGACACCTCTGGTCTGGTCTGTGGATGGTGGTGGTGCTGACTGCCTTCTGCCCCTCACTCTCCATTCGTGCAACCGACAACTTCAAAATGATGTTAGTAAGTTTCCTAAGCACCATTGCTGCTCAACCAATGATACCGCCACTTGATCCAGACAAGATGGAACTAGCTGAAGAAACTCTCGAGCATCCCAGCATGATGTTACAGGAGTCATCTCTTTGGGAAGCAGACGAAGACGCCATGAAAATACAGGGAGGAAAGATTGTATCGATGAAGAAAGCGGAGTTGCTGGAGGACAGTGACGTGAAGGGACTGTGGCATCTCACCCAAGACGAAGAGGAGTTCCTGGGTCACCAGTTAGAAGGACTTGTGAAGAATGAAATGCCTCAGTGTGCCTTACTGTTGGCCCACGATCTCACTTACCGCCACTCTCGCCTCCTTCGCCGCCTCCTCTTCCTCCCTAACCCCAAACAGGTATGGATCGATTTGAACTAAACGTATATTTTACCGTCTAGTAGAAGTTTGTGAGCATATGTGCGTTTTCTTTGTCGTATTAAAGGCCAAACTTGATGTAAAAGAAAGATGCATGGGAAATCATTATAGATAGAGGTGCTGTCGATGCAAAACAAATGTGACTTGGGTAATACATCACTTGTTTGAAAACGATTAGCAGGCATTTATGACTGTGTGTGTGTGTGTGTGTGTCTGTGTGTATGTGTGTGTGTGTGCAGGTGGTGGAGATAAGTGAGACAAAAAGTTTGGAAGGTGTGGCATGGCGCGGCAAACGGTGTCGAGGATACATCTTGCTCCTTACGAACCACACGTCCCTCCACTCCTTCATGAGTCAGCCTGACGACCTGTGGGATTTCGACGGCAGGTGAGCGAGGTTTCGTTTTCCTGTGCACATATGTCTTTCTCCGTTATTTTGTCTCACGACTTGCTTTTTATTATTTTTTTTTATGACTTCTGTGAAAATTGTTGTACTCTAAGAGGCTAAAAGTAAACGACCTATTGTTTTCTTCGTGGATAGTGTGAATTCTACTCACGAGTGAAGTAACTACAATGATTTTTCTATCGAACGTTTTTGTTGAAAAGGACAACTAAGGTGAGGTGCCGGTGGATTCTCTTTTGCTAGATTCGTTATGGTTGGAGTTTCCCGAGAGGAACTTCAGGAATTGGCATCGTCGAAGAAGGGTGTCAAGACGGAACATCTCATTGGGGTTGTGAAGGTAAGGAAGCCTAAAGAAATGATACTTATGCTTCCCGATTTTTTTATTTGTTTTCTCTTTGCTTGAGAACGTCATAGGAGAAAACGGCTAGGGGAAAAATTGTATGTTAAAACATGGCATGGGAGAATGCCATGTTCTTCGGGATAAGAAAATATAAAGTTCATGGAATTTGTTTGCGAATTTTAAAAACTAACAAATTCTTTACCTAACGTAATCAATACCATAATATACATTACTTTTTTATGTACCCCTCTCTCTCTCTCTCTCTCTCTCTCTCTCTCTCTCTCTCTCAGCAAGAATGGACGGTCGGGCAGTGGGCCGTGTATACCTCAATTCTGTATCGCAGTGGGCCTGGAAACCTTCACAGAACAGCTACTTGGAGCACCATATTACCTAACTCTCCTTCACCCTCTAACGTAGTCGATTCCCGTGTAACGCCTTTCGCAGATCATTTGAAAGACATGTCCGGTATCCCTCTGAAGGTGAGTGTGCATAATTGTTTTCTTTAATGTGGGATCAATAAAGAGACAATATTTCAAAATTTGAAATTCGAATTTGACTGGCAGTTCCAATGCACTAGAATCTTTTTAGTACTCACTTCTATACCTCACAGGTCATGGTATTATCATTTCAAATAATAAAACAGTAGGGATGAAACTAGGTCATAGAGAGTATCCTATTTTGGCCATGGGGACAACACAAAAGGTTGGAAACCATTGGCGTACGTAAATTTAGGACTTCAAGATAAACTCTCTCTCTCTCTCTCTCTCTCTCTCTCTCTCTCTCTCTCTCTCTCTCTCTCTCTCTCTCTCTCTTCTATTACACAGTACATACATACATAATTTTACATATTTACATGATTTAAAAGGAAATTAATAAAAGATGTAATTTTAATAGGTAATTAAGTAAACATGCTTAAATTAATTTCCTTCAACTTTGCAAGCTCTGTTCTCTAGTCTGTAATGTATAAAATGTATCTACCACATCCTCTTTGTGTGTGGTGTGGATGTGGATATCTATATCATTACAAAATGAGGATGCAGATGCAGATGTGGATGTTTACTTTATCAGAACTGCAGATGCGGATATTAAAAACTATGCAGATGCAGATGAAATTTGTAACTCTTTAGTGAATCCAGGCTGTGTTCGTAGGAACTTCTTAAGTTAGAAACATTAAAGAATCCCAGCCCAGGCCGTCATCCATAAATATTCCTTGTCAGGTGGTGACATTTGAGTTTGAGCCAAGTGTTCTATACTATCGAGACTCCAGTGGAAAGGTGGAGTTCCCCTTTGGTATAGACATCGAGGTCGTCAATGCACTTGCCAGAACCTTGAATTTTACAATCATTTTTGAGGAACCTCCTAAAGGTAAAATATGTTTTCTCGTGTGTCATTTGAAGCAAATATGTTTGCATTTTCTTGGTCTATAGCACATAAAATTTCAGATAGCAATAGTGAATACATAGATACAATGTCTGTAATAGCCACGTCATTTTTTTTTTTCTTCCTTTGCTCGTACTTATTTTACTTTTCATACCAGTTTGATATCTTGCACATCAATTGTATTGTACCATCCTTTTCTTACATCACTTCTCATTTGTTCCACCTACTGCATGTTTTTTTTTTTTTTCCCATTTTGCATGATTTTCTCATATACTTGTTTCTTAATTTTCCAATAAGGAGAACTGTGGGGAGTAGAAGGAGAAGACGGGGAGTGGACAGGGATGGTGGGACGATTGGCAAGGGGTGAAGCTGACATTGGAGTAGCCAATCTTTTCCTCACCTTAACAAGACTTGGAGCAGTAGACTACAGTGCTCCTTATGATGCTGAGGTGAGGCTGGGAAATTGGGCTAGTTCAAGGAGAAATGGATGTCAAAGTAAAATCAACAGTAGTATCTCTCTCTCTCTCTCTCTCTCTCTCTCTCTCTCTCTCTCTCTCTCTCTCTCTCTCTCTCTCTCTCTGTATTCTACCAAATAATTCTTCAAACTCTGTTCCAGGTGAGCTGCTTCTTGGTGCGGAGTGACCCTGCTGTCCCTCGCTGGATGTCACTTGTCCTACCCTTCCAGTTCACCACCTGGGGTGCTATACTGCTTGGTGTTCTAGTTACTGGAGTCTTTCTATATATATTTGCTATGGCTGGTGATCAATGGTATGTCTTATGCAGTGTTGTTTATTTGTGTGCATTTACTTGATTATTTACCTATTTGTAAACTTACAGTATTCAGGGCCTGAGCTACTCTTGTATAGCCTTATCTCCATACCTCTTCTAGCCCATTTTAAATGCATATACATGTGTGTACTTTTATGGGGAAAAACTTTTCTGTTTCTCTTATTTTATTCATATAACTTCCCTCATCTTTTCATTCCCCCTTAGATATATAGCTTCTCTTCATCCTTACAACAGCAGATATTTTCTAGCTTGTTCTCTCTGTTCATCAATTTGCCTGTTGTAATGGTCTGCCTTCTTATTTCTTTGTGTTAGAACTTAGAAGTTCCACATTCTTTAATCTTAGCTTTATTTTATGTATACTGTTCATAAGATTTAGATTAAAATATAATCAATGTCCATTTACTCATATGTTCATCATATTTTATATTTTATTTGGAATATACGTACAAAGTCATCTATTATTACCTCTGCTACTGTAAGTTTCACACAAATATTTCTCTAATACTCTTTGATTCACACAGTGGAGGTGAGGTACCCATCCTGCAGTCACTGTCCTTCGCTTGCTTCTATGCTTCAGGGATGCACTTCCGTGAGCCCCAACAGCTCATGCCTCTTGGGCACAATACACGAGTTTTTATATCCTTTTTATGGATATATGTTATAATTCTCACCACAGCCTACAGTTCAAACTTAACAGCTTTTCTCACTGTTACACGTCGCCCACAGGGCATCAACACCATCAGATCACTTCATGCTGCACACATGGAAGTTTCAGGCCTTGGAAGCTTCTTTAAGGGAGCCTTGGCCTCAGCAGTTGATCCATATTTACAGGTAAACTATATTTTGGCTGCAATTTCCCTCTCTTGTATTCAGAAATTCTTAATTTTTTGTACGTGTTTGTACTTTATGTAATAAATCTCAACATACTGGGGTATTTTATTCAGTAATGTTTTTACGATATTTTGTGTGACTTAAAGATCTACAGATATTTATAGTTAACACAGACTGCTTCCCATCATAACTGTTTTGTATATCAGAATGTTTAGCAATATTTCTTTTGCCCTATAATATTTATGGCAGATGATTTTTTTTTTTCAGATAATCATAGTTTTGTTTTTACATCCTTAGGGTTTAGCCAAGAGGTTTGTACCTTATCAAGAATTGGAGCTTGTGTGGAACCAGGTGAAGAAGGGACATGCAGCTTATCTCCACAACAGGCAGTTCCTTGAATTTGTCATTGCCACACAGTTCACTAGCAGCAAAGGAGAAAGCAGCATGAGAATAATGAAGGTTAGTCTTCTCTGTCATTCAGAGGGCAGAAAATCTCAGAACTAGTTCAAATTATCATATGCCTAGTGGAGCACAGGTGGTTACAAGAATACCCTTGTGAAATTCAAAGGAATGACATGCAGAAAAGACATTAATTAACAAGATGAAATTTATGTCTAGAATTTTGTATATAAAGATAATGGGAAATTAAATCAAGATGAATGTATAAACAAGAGAGGGAGATGAGGGAGTTGTTTTGTACCAGCATGAATCATGAAGTAGTAGGCCATTAGTAAAGGATATGAACAAAATGACTGAGGAAGGCTTTTGTAGGTAGCATAAAGGAGGAAAGGAATATCATATCCTTGGAATGAACAGTATATATCAGATCTGAAGTGCATAAATTCCCAAACAGAAAGATGATTAAAAATATTATGGAGCTACAGTCACATGATTATCAGATATAAGAAATATAAGTCAGTGGTATGTAGCCTAGTGAACATAGACATCAAAATCAAGAAATGCATATTTCAGGAATGCTTTGCACCGTACAGCATTGCCATGGCCCTCCAGCAAAATTCACCACTCAAGAAAAAATTTGATCATGTCATTAGTTGGATGCTGGCAAGTGGTCTAGTACGCCATTGGTTTCTGGAATCCTTAAGGCTGTCTCGTAAGGTATGTAGATAGAGTGGGCAAACTGTATGC
>NC_087158.1:25014539-25017039 GCF_035594125.1 Scylla paramamosain | reverse complement strand
TTCTATGCCTTAAAAGCTCCAAAAGTGTGACTCTATTTGCCTTAATCACCTAACCATGGGGAAAGACACTTTCCCTGCATTGCTTTGGGAAAAGTGAAAGGAAAGGAGATCTAAAACTTTCAACAGAAACATAGGCTATATAAAGCATATTAAGCAGAGAGAGAGAGAGAGAGAGAGAGAGAGAGAGAGAGAGAGAGAGAGAGAGAGAGCAGGTTACTGCAGAGCTTTCAACTATATACAAGCAATAAATCATAAAGATAGCTTGATCAATTTTATATCCCAGAAAGTTCCATGGATGTTAATGAGAGGGTTCTTATCAACAAGCTGCCAGTTTCCTTCTTTTAATGTATCACTAACTGAATAAACCTACATTATGAACCAGAAATGTAAATCTATTAGATGTCCACCTTATATTTGAGTATTGATGGAAAGTCTTGTTACTCAGTCCATAAAGGCAAAAAAAAAAAAAAATAAATAAATAAATAACAATACACTGTTATTCTTTCATGAAGAGCTTGTGATATGCACTCCTTACTAGCCATGAATTTTATCAAAACACTGGAGCCTAATACTCAAATCATTAAAGGCCTGTGTTGATAATGAAATAAAAAAAAAAAGTTGGTTTCTCCTGTGCCAGGTAAGTACATAAAAAATGTTGGATTTACTACTAGATCTCATCACCGCAGCTACCCTACTGCTGACTAAATATGATCAGTGGCTCAAACTTCTGTGAACAACTTCCCTTTCTATGAAAAGCTGTGATTGCCAGAGTGATAATAAGAAAAATTAATCCACTCCTGCTCAGAGGCACAACAGCCAAGAAAGAGAAAGTTTATGATACTATGAAGAAGTGCTCAATCAACCTTAAATCTGACATGTGTGATGTGTATGATGTGCACATTCATGTGTGAGTGTGTGTGTGTGTGTGTGTACACCTAGTTGTATTGTACAGGGTCTGAGCTAAAGCTCATTTGTCCTGTCTTTATATCTACAGTTATCCAATTTCTCTTTAAATTTGCTCACACTAATAGCTATAACCACCTCTTCACTTAAACTATTCCAGAGATCAATGCTTTGATAAGGGAAACTATATTTCTTAGTGTTATAGTGTCACTTTTTTGTTTGTTCACTTTTACATCTTGTCCCCTCATCCATATGCATCTCCAAAATTTGTTTGTCTACCTTTTCCATACAGTTTATTAATTTGTACATTGTTATCAAGTCTCCCCTTTCTCTCCTCTTCCAATGTTGTTAATTTTATTTTTTCTAGTCACTCTTCGTAAGTCTTTTCCTTCAATTTTGGCACCATCTTCATTTCTTTCCACTGTATTCTTTCCAATTTCCTTATATTCTTCCTATGTGGGGACTATACGACTGCTGTCTACACCAACTTAGGATGTATCATAGTTGTAATAATTATTTTCATCATATCCATGTCCATGTAGATGAAAGCCAGTCTAAAGTTACTTAATATCCTTTATGTGGAGCCAAATATCCCTCTTATATGGTTTTCTGATGATGGTGTGTCCTGAATAATCACCTCCAAATTCTTGTCTTTTTTACTTTCCATCATCATATCTTCACCCATTTTATAGTTTCATATAGGTCTCCTTGCACCTCTTCCTATTTCCATCACATGACATTTCTTAGAATTAAATTCAAGTTTCCACTTTAGACTCCAAGGATAGATTTTATCTAAATCTCTCTGTAGCTCCTTACAATCCTCCTGGCTCTTTGTAGCTCTTAGCAACTTTGCATCATCACCAAGCAAATGAATGTAGCTATTTAATCCATTCTGTATATATTTGATGTAAATGTGAAACATAATCAGTGCTAATACAGATCCTTTTGATACTCAACTTGTTACCTTAATCCAGCTTGAACTGTTATCTCTGATTATTGTCATTTGTCTGTCCTTAAAATAGTCTTGCATACAAGTTAATATTTTGTCTTTAAACAGTTTTCATGGTAGACTCATGTATGGAAACCTGTCTTTTTTTTTTTTTTTTATCCAGATATACAGCATTCACCATCTCTTTCTTGCACCACATTTATTACTCCTGTATAAAAGCTCAACAGATTTGTAACACGTGATTTTCTTTGTCTAAATTAAAATAGCTTATCTGGAATTACCTCATTTCCTTCCAAATACTGCACCCATTTGTTTCTTATACAATTTCTCAGAGTCTAATGATACTGACCTGTAATTTAGTGACTCCATTTTGTCACCTCCTTTACAAATAGGCATTATATTGGCTCTTTTCCATTCTTTAAGAACTCTTCCTTCTTTCCATGAACTACTTACCACATTCCTAATTGGCTCCACCAGTTGGTCTTTATGTTCTTTCAATACCCACCCTGACACACCATCTGCTCCTATTGCTTTTCTAACATCTAAATCACTCAATAGCTTGTAGATTTCATATTTTTCCACCTTAATTTCATGTAACACTTCATTTGACACTCCACCTGTAGGTGCTATAAAATCTACTTTCTTTTT
>NC_087158.1:24989539-25009539 GCF_035594125.1 Scylla paramamosain | reverse complement strand
TAATCATGGATTTGTGACAAGAGAAAGGTAAGTGGATTAAATTTTTCACAGGTTCCTACTAGTTCAAATCTCATACACAGCACAGCTCACCACACACACATGCTGTCTACCACACCAAAATTGTGCCTAATAGTATTATCAATTTAGCATGTGTTTGGTAACTCATTGTGAACATTTCCTAATGCTTATATACTGTGTACATTTTGCACTGCTGAACTCTCACTCACATTTTTAAGTGAACATTTTGCACTGTGCCTCTCCCTTGCCCTCACTCATGCAGTGACTATGTTCATGTTAGCATTGTCATAGTTTTTACCATGGTCCCTAAGAGCCTTTCCAAGATACCTTGCGTGCTTGTTTATAAAAATGCACTGTAGGTACTACATAAACAGAACATACATATTTGTTTTCCACAGTAATGACAATGAGGAGATGGAAATATAGAGCATGTGGTGGTGATGCAGCATTAGCAGTCATGTTGGTGATAGTGAAGTAAGGAGAATGAAGCAAGAGGCAACACCATAATATTCACCATTATTTTACTCTTTTATTAAATATTAAATACTGTTTGCAATTACATGTACATAGGAGATTTTCTTTATTTAAAGAAGCCATAGGAGGTAGGAAGGTCAGGAATGTTTTTAAGGGAGAGCACCACTTTCATTTGAGTTAATTTTTTGGGTGGCACATCAGTTATTTATGTGTTTTCATCTCCCACAAATATTAAGGGCTAAAAGTATTTTCATTGAAAGATGTGAAACAAAATGTTTTTGTGTTCCCAGAAAGAAGGCTAGTAGCTTTCATGAGAACGACTGTCTAATTGAAGTGTTCCAATGGCCTCACAATCTCTCAGTATTTTTTCTAGGAGTCAATGACATTTAAGAGTATGAGAAATAGTGGCCCTCATGTGAGGGATAGAGAAAATAAAAAACTGGTGTGCCAGTAATGTAGTATCACCCTGATTGATCCCTGGTTGACCAGCTAGTCCAGCTGCATCCTGATCAGGCAAGTATACTGTAATAGAATTCAAAACTCAATCAATAAGGTTCTAGAAAGGAAGTAGAAGGGACATCCACTTCAACACCAAACATTTCCAGCATGATCCAAGTCAGAACAGAGTGCACTGGAATAGGAAGATTAGATATTTATTCATGAATTAATAAAAAAAATAAAAGAAAGAAAGGTAAAATTCAGTCAGAATCAAATGCAGGGTGTGAGGCAGGGGATCTCATTAGAAGCTAAAAGGGTGCAGTTTGTTAGGTTTGCTCAAGGTAAATGCATTAGAGGAGATGATCACGTAGTTTATGCATCCTGACAGGACAAGCCTACCGGCAATTATCATGCAGTCAAGAGTTAGGTAACTCAACAATCAGTTAGAAAGCTTAAGGAGGAATAAAGGAAAATTGCAATGACAAAATCAATAGTAAAGAAAGGCTTAAGGAAAGGTAGAAGGGCCAGTAAATCATGAAGTGGACATTGCTTACCAAACACAGTAACTAAGGTATCATCAACTACCCTAATAAGAATACTGCTTAGTTGCTGCTATAAACCTACTACAGTAACACCAAACCCATTTTGAATAATTGCCTTTATACAGGACTAAATTTACTAGAAAAAACAGAGGATATATTGATTAAATTTTGGGTGACTTTATACTATAACAGATATCTCTAAAGGTTTTCTTAGAGTTAAACTGAGAAATGAGGTTAGAGGTTTCACCAAACTCCTGTGGCCTGATAACCCTTATAATCTGAACGAATATTATTTGGTTCCTGCTCAGTCATTGATATTGATAGCGAGAAAGGCACCTTAATATCAACAGGGGTAAAAAGAAAAATTTAAATTGCATGACAAGTATATTTCCCTGTAGATACCACTTCATATTGATTAATAAATAAATGTATGTACACCACTGCATCTTAAAATTTATCCATATTGCAGATTCCCAACATCATCACCAACATGCCACGCCCTATCAAACTACCTGATAACAAGGTTTGTGAGGTTATGTATCATAATTATAAGGGTGTATACTGTGTTTCACTACATAAAGTGATGGAACACATTGGAATAGACTTGAGCTCGAGATGCTGCACCAGGTGGCTACAATAATAATATTATCAACATGAAGAAATATGTAGATCTATTGAAGCCAAGCTCAGAGGGGCAAATAAAGACCTGCTGATGACTCATAAAATTCTGGTACATGATACACAAGGCATGAATATTATTGTTTTTAAACTATAAGTGGTCACTTACACAGAAAAGTTAGTTAATGCTTCATTTGCTGTATCATTACTTTATATGAGATTCAAAGAGAAGAATCTATCCATTTAGTTTATTCTGAAGATTGGAAAAACATAAACTTCAGCATCTGTCAATCAAATATTTGTTCTTATAAGCACCATTTAATCATTAAATTCCAGTTCCATTTTTTTATTATTTGATGTTTTCTTTATGAATTACAGCATCCATTTCATTATTTCACCACCACAAAATTATTGATTTATGTAAGAAAGCTCCTAGGCTTCTCCACTCATCTTTGATAGCTGCTTAATCTTCTAATCCATCTTATCTCATGTCTTCATTTAGTTCTCTCTTTTATCCTACAGTGTGTATATGTATAGATATATACTGCAAATGTGAATATCTGCATTATTTCATTGAATTGTGCCCTCCATATATGCCAGATGCATTTTCAGTTTAATTTTCAAACAAAAAAATTTCTGAGTGATTTATGTTCAGTTACATTGAAATCACATGTTCCTTCATTAGTAGGGACATTTTTAATTGCTCAACCCATTAACTAGGTGAATAAATATATGTATTTCTTTTAAAATTATCATAGAATCTGAAGGATATAGATGACTAATCACTTCCTTTATTTTTCAACAGCAGTCAGCCAGAGAAATTATGAAGGATTTTTCAGAAAGGGCATATCATACAACCTACAAAGGTTTCTTTGAGAAGGCTGTCCGTGAGTATTCCATTAATAAGCAGTAGAGTAACTAGAATGTGTTTTTGGTAGCAATGGATTACTGTAATGACTTAATTAAACAGCTTAAGGATCCTCTATACAGTCTGACTGTATGAGTACAGTGTCTGCCTACTTATTTCTTGGGACAGTACATATGGGGACTAGATTTTATATAACACTGTGTGATTTAGGAAACATTGTTTTCTTGAGTGCACTGTCATCACTTCATTTAATATTTTTTTTATTACAGCAATATAGTAATGTAATTTCTATATAGTCTAATAGCCTCCATAAATATTATATATAAAATATGGTTTTAGCTAAAAGTGACATGAAGCATTAATTTTGTAATTATTCATTTTTGCAGAAATTCTATATGGAGAAGACTTTGTAATAAAGACTGATCTTTCAAAGCGTATGATGTTCTCCTGCCAGGTAAAACATACATTCTCTCATGCAACTAACACATGAAATATGATGATTTTCCTATCATTGCTATTAATTACCATTTAGTGCATAATCATTTTGCTCTACATGTGCAAAAATGGGTATTTTTTTATCAAAATATTGTATTTATTTTAGTTCATAAATATATCTATGTTGCAGCTGTGCAGCAAAGACATGAACAGTGAGATAGCCTTAGTACAGCACTCACAATCAGGAAGTCACCAGAAAGTATGTATAATCTAGTTTACACTGTATAATGTCCTTGTCTTCATACTGTGAAGAGAAATGAATATATTGTTTCATAGTCTTGAACCCCAACTCACATGTAACTTTCCTGAATCAAATGTTTTTAACTTGGCCTTTCATTAATATCCTGTTATTTTTGGTAACTGTTTTTAACCACAATTTTATCATTACTATTACTATTATATTACCCTACCCCAATTTAAGTTGCTTTTCACATCATGTAGTGGTGCCACTTGACCACGAAGTTGCCAGCAATTAGGTTTTTCTTCTATCTTCTTCATTCAGATGTTGGTGTTTTTGTTTCTTTCAGTTTTTCATCATGTGTGTGTGTGTGTGTGTGTGTGTGTGTGTGTGTGTGTGTGTGTGTGTGTGTTTAATTTATGTGAATAATTGCTATGAAACAAGATGTTTTACATAAGATCAATCTTTCTCTTATCAGAATCTTGATAAAAAAATGAGAGAGGTCTTTCAAGATGCAGTATACATGCAAGATACAAAGTACCACCACAGAGACAGGCCACACTACAATGCCAGCAGATTGCAGTCCATGCTGATGACAAGCCAAGTGAAGCCAGTTGGTATGGACTTCAAGATTTTTAGCAGCTCTATGTTCATTACTTTGAACATTCATTATCTTATTTTTGGAGATGTATAATGTCAGTAGTATAATTTTTTCATCACTTTATTGTTTTGTTTTCAGGTTTACAGGTGGTTGAGGAGTATGAAAAGGAACACTCATCATGGAGATACTACAAATGCAATCTATGTGGTGCACATGGCAGACTAGAAGCAATGTACAAGCACATCATCGGAAACAGACACACAGAAAAATATATTGTAAGACATAAGATTATTATATTGTGTAGTAATGCTAGTATTGATATAACAATCAGGCAACCCCACCAGACACCATAATGCAGTAAAGTCAGCCCAGGTGATTGATCATATAGCTTACCAAAGGACATGAGGCATAAAATGTCTCCATTTATTCTGCATATTGTAAGAGGCAATGGAGAGGGATGACTGTCATCTGTGGTATAAATCTATTTCATCTCACTGATAGGTATCTTAAACACTTATGAAAGACAGAGATAATGACTTGTGTTGTGTGTTATAGTCTTAATTAATCAGCTGCTTGCTAACCACCATTGATTCTACATTTGTTTTGCTTATAAGCTTAACTTACTGATAAAATGATCATATTTCTTGTTATTTCCAGCTTGAAGTAGTCAGATAATACTTGTTATTTTCACCATATATATATATATATTTTTTTTTTTTTCTCTCTCTTTCTTTTTGGTGTATGAAGGAGCTACTGAAAACACTGAAGTGAAGTGCAGTTTATTTTGTCTCATAATTTGCAGAGATCTCGTGTAAGTCTCAGGACCTCAGTTCTAACGACAAAGGAAAGAGAGTCTATCCGCAAATTTTTAATAGACAAGGAAGGTATGCCTATCTCTGCCATCAAAATATACAGAGGTAAGACATAAAGTTTTGTCCATTATTATTATTATTGGCAATTTCTGTACATTCTTTTACCATGACCTGGTGCCTTACAATTAAGCAGTTTTAGGTTTGAATCTGTAATTGGGGAGAGATAATTAGAGAATCAAATAAAGGCAGATGGATTAATTCTTTGTCTTTCTTCCTTTGTCAGAAGTTTAATTTCTTTTAATCTTTCACTTTAAACTCTGGCATTATCTTAGTTACTGTAATTAGTATTATTTACTGTTATTATTATTATTATTATTATTATTATTATTATTATTATATTTATTTATTCATTATTTTTTATTAATAATTTCTTTAAAAAATAGCATTCTCCTGCCAGCACTGACATACAGTATGAATCAGGGACCTGGGTGTAAAATAGGGCAGAACAGTCAAAAGTGCATTCTGTGGAAATCAGTTACCTGAGTGGGGCATATGGAGGGATGAAACAATGATAGTGTAGTATGAGTGCATGTCCAAGTGCTGTAAATTGTGGAGTGGTGGAATGGGTGAGAAGAAACACAATGAGATGGTATGGCCATATTAAGAGGATGAAGAGTGAAGAGGTGGTACAGATGTATGTAAAAGAAGCTGAAGGTGCCAACAGGAGAGGAAGATAACTTAGAAGATAAGAGGATAGTGTAAAGGAGTACATATGTAAAAGAGGCCAATTGCTTGAAGAAGTAAGAAATGAATGTTTTGATAGGGAAAGGTGGAGGCTTTTCTGATGTAGCCATCCACTTGCTGGGAAACTGCTAAAAGGAGCAAGACATCACAGAAATAGATATATACAGAATAGCAGATGAGGTGTTTCCTTTTATGGTTATTTTAAAGAGTCCTCAGAGAGAATGGGCATATTTTTCAGTAGATAAAGTGTATGTCTTAGATGACAATCTTGCCATCAGAATTGTGATCAGTAATAAATAAAAAGGTAACATTATGTTATATTTAACTTTTCAAACATTGATAAAAATACATGAGTGATGTAATGATGTCTTTATTTCAGATGGAAGCCTGTATCCATTAAAGTGGGAAAGACACAATCCTTCTCATGCAGCAGTGAAAAGGAAGCAGGAAGCAGAGAGGTGTGTTTCTATGCTACAAAGCAAAGAAGTTTAACAGGAAAAGAAAAGTAGCAGTGAAGTGACCTAGTTTGGGATAAAACTGGAAGAGTTTAAAAACTGAGTCAAGCTGTAACTGATTCAAGAAGGGGTTATATGCACTATATTTGTTCTAAACTCTTAGTGTCAAAGATGGCTGTGATCACAATCATTCCAATATATTTCTCAGCTTCTAAAATGGATTAGTGCTATTTCTTAGAAGTGTGAATGAAATGTATGCACATTAAGGATAAGGTGAGCAGGAATTGTGTGATGTGTAGCAGATGTAGGAGATAAGACACCATTGATATCCAAGATCTTGAGCATCATGAGAGGTGGGATAAATGAGTGTGAGAGTTTGATTGGATTTTGGTTGATAAGGATTGTCACAATTCATTATCATAATACAAACAAGAAAATATGTATGTATAGTAAAATATTTGAAATAACAAAGTAATAACAGAAATAAAGTACAATGACATGTATTAATAGATGTATGTATGAGTTACAATATTTTTCATTAGCTTTTAGTAATTCCCCTATCTACCTTTTCTTAAAATGTCTATTTCCTCTCAATATCCTTATTCATTTTTGTTGACTGGAGATTTCATGTTCTTTATTTTTTCATTTTCTTTTATCAGGGAATTGCCAGGCACATCACAGTCTTCCTTTGCCAGCAGACCTTCATGTTCCTCCAGCCCAGATGAATCACCAGAATATTCACAAGAAATGGAAAGGAAGACTTCTTTAGTGTGCCAAACTCAGAAGAATGAATTTTCAGAAAAGAGGCCCAAAGAAGAATCTTCTCTCTCAATGTTCCAAAATAAATTTCCTCCTCCTCCTCCTCCTCCTCCTCCTTTGACAGATATCAAGACAGAGACAAGTATGGAAATGTGTTATTTACAATCATAATTTGTATCAAGGTCTGAAATATGTGTGAAGGGAAGCATGGTTCTTCTTGCTGGACAATCTGTTGATATTATTTCTGATTTTTTTTTTTTTTTTTTTCTTAGCATGGATCTCCTATCTCCAAGGTTACAGGAAATAGAGTGTCATACTGCTGATGATGATGAGAAAACTAATTGATTTTTAGTTACTGATCATATTTATGCTGTAAAATTTTGATGTATCAAGACATATAAGGCTCTGACTTTTTTGATGTAACAAAATTCTCACATAAGAAAGCTCTTCTTAGTGTCTTTCTGACAAACATGAAAGATAACAGTTGGAAAAGTAACATTTATTTAGGTTCATTATATTTAAGAATTATTACTTGTGGTATTAACATTTATGTGTCACTTGCCAAACACACCACAGTATGGTCATTCTGAATGATCTAGAATTCTCAACTGTTGAAATTAGAACTCTCAGATTTTTTTGTAATACTTGTAATAATGTTCATTATAATGCAGTACATATAGTTTTATTATGAGAAAGAAAACACCAATTAGTTTTCTAACTCAGGAACACTTTAAAAATGTATCATTGATGTTAATGATAAAGGTATGAGATTTCTTCTTACAAAGGATTATTTTTGCAGATGGTGATCAGCAGGCACGAACATCATTTAAAACTAAAGAAGATATTATAATGCAAGACCAAAGCACACAAAAATTTGACCTGGAGGAGCTTATGATTCAGTTCAATTTTATAGTGAAAACAAGCCATTTACCTGGTGAGTAATGACACATCACAGACACTGCTACCAAGAATATCCACTTGATGAGAGATACTCTTATTAGTCTTTGTTAATAGATGTCTAATTTTTTACTAAGATGTTATATCTCATGATGCTCTAAATACATGGGGTTTTCCTAATTATCTTTCAGAATTTGACATCCATACTACAGAAGATGCCAAGGCAGCACTTGACATGATGTTCAAAATTAGTTCTGCACTTCATTTTATTGCTAAAAAGAATATAGAAAATTCAGCTGACCAGTCACAGGATCATATAGACCATCTCACTCACAAGAAAAATGTAAGTAACCCTTATTTCTTGATCACACTGAAATCAAGGAACATACATCATCATCATCATCATCATTACCATTAACTACTTATGTCCTGCTCATTTTTCATTATGTAAGCAAAATTAAGATCTCGGCCTTTTGGGGGAAAAAAGTATCGCACGTCATTCATATGAGGCATCCTGCATTAGCAGGACCACTCATGCCACCCTGGCCAGAACCAAGATAACTGTGTATAGCACTCTATTGAGGTCTTAACTTTTGCCCACGAGTGAATGAGTGTCTCATCAGTAAGGTTGAAAATCTATACAAGGAGAGAATAATTTTTATGTCTAGTCGATGATCAATGCAGGCACAACACACTGCCGAGCAATATTCTCTGTTAGAATGGCTGCCCATCCAGGATGAGTTGACGTTATAATTCGGAAAATTTGGAATTAGTTCCTTTTGTTTTGGTGTCTGTTGAGACAAAAAGGGCACTCCCAGCTTTTCTGCTGTGTATTTGTAACTGGATGAGAAGCCTTAAGCCACTGCCCAGTTTCTTCACCATTTTCCTACTTTATGTTATTTTTAATATTATTATTTTGTGTTTTATGTTCCATTATTCACAAATTATTATTGTGTGCAGTATTCAGAGAAAGTGCACTCAAACTTCAGTGAACTTCCAAAACCATAGCACAATTTGCAAAAGATATGGAAAAATTAGGTAGTGAATATCATGTTCTCAAACATTTTTTGAGGCCATCATAATTTTGATTGTCTACAGCTCATTTTGAGACCAAGTTCATTGTCATAGCATATATAATATGAAAGTTATGATTGTCAGAAGTTTGCCAAACTTTGAGTGCATTTTTCTCACTTTTATATTTTGGTGTGAGCAGCCCTTCTAATGCAGAATGTCTCATATATTGTCAATTGAACACAAAATCTTGCTGCCATCATTTTTCTTTCTTTCCCTTTTTTTTTTTTATGATAAATAATTGTTTTCCCATTATTTGTTTCACAATAAGTGGCTTACAAAATGGTTGGTTTTCTACATACATCCAAAGTTGAAATGGATTATATATATATATATATATATATATATATATATATATATATATATATATATATATATATATATATATATATATATATATATATATATATATATATATATATATATATATATATATATATATAGCAGTATAGTTTAGTAATTTATTTTATTTCTATTGAACAGCTGTTGTCTAAGATCATGGGCAGCATAAAACTAAGAATGGAAGCAGCATTACTTGGAAAACTTGGTACGTAGTTGTCTGCCCCATTTAGATACACTGGATTGTACTTAAATTTTCAAATTGATATTCCATAGGAATTTTTCTTCTTACATTATCTTCACGCATTCTGATTTTTCATTAATATCCTTGTTATACAGAATCTGTATCTGTTTTATGTTTGTATTGATAAAACACAGAAAGTTATTGATGTATTTTAGGTGTTTCCTCCTAAAATGTGTATGTTTTCTTTTTCTGATGTTACTAACCTGAAATGAAGCAGTCCTGAAGAACCTTAAAAGTCTAAACCTGTTTATGATGGTTCATAGAGTTTGTACAGCCTGGCAAGCTGCCATTATATAAACAAAACCATCATATGCAAACAAATATGGAATCTATAAAAAAAATTTGATAATGGTGATGTGTTGATATATCTTTAATATGTTTTTTTTTTTTTTTTAGAGTAGTTGTACATATATTTTATGTGCTTCTTCATAGTAGCATAAATTCATCTGTATGTATGTGGTTGATTTATCTAATTAAGGTTTGAAATATACATTATCAGTAGATGATAGCAGTGAAGCAGGTGACTGAGACATTAATAGACTATATATATCACACTTTGTTCAATGGAAATGTGATTTCCCTTTGTGCTTAACTCAAGTCCTTAGCTTGTTTATGTCCTTTTCACAGACATCCCCCTTTACCAGGATGCCAGCCAAGTATTGTACATATGTAATTGGATAGTTTTATAAGTTTAATTGTGCTAAATGGATAAGTAACTACATACATCATTCTCATCATTATTATCATAATCCATGATTGAATTGCCAAGCAAGGTCTTCCTCAGATTTCTCTACTTATCTCTTCTGGCTGCCTGTCTACTCCATGCTGCCTCAGCAGAACTTATTTCTCCATGTATGTAGTTCTCTATCTGCCCTTGTTTACCAGTTATTTACTTTGAACTGTTAAGATGATGTGACAGGCTAGCTTGTTTCATTCCATACAAAGTTGTTCCTGTGAGTGTTACTCTGCTGTGTCATCTAGTTTGTGCCGTGTTACAGACTGGCATCCTAAAGACTCAATAATGTATTTTCCATTAACCCCAATCTGATTTCTGATTTTCATTTAAAACAATAAGTTGTTTCTGGGAAGTAATACTTTCTTCATGTTTATTTTCCTCTATTGGTCTCTGTTTATTTATTAATTTCTCTGATACCCCACACTGGGAGCAATGGCTATGGCAAAAGAATCACCATATTTCCTTTATTCATGAAAAGTTGGTCAGATAATACTTATTTTCAAAAAACTGATCCTAAAAGAAAAGGTACAATTTTTCATATTCATTTTAGATTTTTATCTGAAATTTATGTAGGAAAGAAGCTCTCAGTCACTGTCTTGTTGATTGATAATAATGATGCATTTTCTTTTATTTGTGATTTCCTTAAAATCATTGCTATATGCTTTTGTAACGATTTTTAATAAAAAAAAAAAAATGTATGTGGGTTTGCAAACACACACACACACACAATGAATGCAAAATGAAGGTTTGGGTTTCTGATCACAATCGAAAGGTTTCCGGATCTGGAATCTCCAGCAACATGTGAAGATTATTTCAGCTGGCACCCTAAAGGCTGTAATTTATCATCACTTGGCAAACAAGATGTAATCTTGCAACCCATTAAGAACAGAAAGCCAACAACCGTCCCCCTCCAACCGAAATGTATGTGAGTGCTCCTGCAGAAGTAGTTTTCTTAGTAATATACATGGGCATCTATATGCAACATTGCCTTATAAAGTGCTTTGAGAAAAATACCACATGCAATCCTAGTAGTCACTGAAAATGTGCAGTATCCGAGGCAGTCTAATGTCATAGGCACTGCTGATGGAAGTCTTACTGCCTGAAGTAAAGCACAGTAGCACGCCAGACTCACGGCACAGGTCAGAGCAATGTCTATACTCTATATAATATGTATTATATGAACATTGGGTAAGAGCAGCCACCAATGCAGTGATACAATGTGACATACTTTTTTTTTTTTTCCAATACCATGAGTTTTAATATTGTCAATGTCGCTTGTGAAAATTGTTATTTTCTTGTTTGTGACCTTCATTAGGAAGACTGTGATAAAATTTCAAACACTTGCATTGTAACAGGAACGATGCCAGTTCTCCACGCTTGTCATGATGCCAACACACACACACACACACACACCATACACGAACCCACGAACACCAACACACTAGTAACAAATATGTACGTTGTGTGTGCGCGTGTGTGTGTTAGTTGCATAAGCTTATTTTTTTTCCTTCCAGACATTAGTAAGACTCTTTATAATTATCAATGTACCCTCCTTACGGTGCCCGAGGCCATTATTGCTGATTTGGCAAAGTTGGCAGTATCTAGCAACAGAAAAGAACAACTGCCACCTCGTTTTCTCTCAAGAGACTCGGGATAGCTAAGCTTGGTCGCAACTCGCAGCTCGCCAGTAATCACTAGGGAAAGGGCGGGATAGTGCGTAAGTGGCGTCGGTCTGGAACTTAAACACTACAGCTCGGTAGATTAATATTTGTGCTATATTGAGTGTTGATAATATTAGTCTTAACATTAACTTCCTTTGGGTATTTCGGTGCCCATACGCAAGATTACAGCTACTGAATGCGAGTTGTTGATCTATTATTGTTCTCTTTTATTTTTTTTATGTATTTTATTTATTTATTATTCCATTGTGTAAAAGTTGTTAATTTTTCTGCCATGTTTTCTGTATGTCCATATTTTCGTTCACTTGTTTTGGTTACAGCGTAAGAGACTAAGCGCATAAATAAGAGATTTTTTTTTTTTTTTTTTTTTTTTTTTACATCTCAGATACCAGTGTGTGTACTCACCGCGAGTTTCCACAAGCGTTCATATACTATTGACAAAACCTCATCCCCCGATAGTGAACAGGTGGGTAGGCTGCTGTCATGTGCCACAAAGACTCGTCCGTGACTTTGTAACCACTGTAGCTACCACCTTGGCTCGACGACACATCTCAAGGACACACACACACACACACACACACACACACACACACACACACACTTTCCTCACGTCCACGCTATAAATTAATGAAAGTAATCTCTACGCTCTTAGTGTTTGGAACGAACATGTTGCTATTTTCGGTAACTATTTTAATGACTGGTGAACAACGGATATTTCAGATTATCAGGGAAACTTCAAAAAAATTACAAAGCATAATCTGAGCTAGCTTGAATAACATGACTTTTTTTTTCTGATTACTTTCCATTCACTGTTGTTAAATTACATCGCGTGGAATAATTTACCTCATAACAGAAGCCTTCATGTACACATCAGTCGTTATATTTTTTTTTATAAATTTATTTAGATGTATCACTTTATAATTCAGTTCATATAAGAAGGACGTTGCGCTTATCCACATATATCGGTTCAATGCAGTCCTACGCACACGCAGAATTAATAGTAAAGCAAGAAATATAATTTATCTGCATAAGCGATTCTCTTTGCAACTCTCAGTGCTGTTTTCTCTGAAGTCAACAAGAAAACCATGCGTCTTATATATATATATATATATATATATATATATATATATATATATATATATATATATATATATATATATATATATATATATATATATATATATATATATATATATATATATATATATATATATATATATATATATATATATATATATATGTGTGTGTGTGTGTGTGTGTGTGTGTGTGTGTGTGTGTGTTCGATACAATCTTGATAGCCTGCAAATACTGTTATCATTATCGAGAAAGATTTTATTTTAATTTTGTTTCAGTAGTGTGTGTGTGTGTGTGTGTGTGTGTGTGTGTGTGTGTGTGTGTGTGTGTGCGTGCGTGCGTGCGCGGGAATGTCGTCCTGAAATATAATTGATGATGATAGTGATGATTCTTATTATTTTCATTGTTATTGATATCAATAGTAGTGGTATGGATGGAGATGATAGGTGGAAATAGGTAGCTATGTTTCATACAGGGACTGCCACATGTAGACCTGATGGCTTTTTGCAGCTTCCCTTATTTTCTTATGTTCTCAAGTAGAAATAAAAAGGAGGAAGGAGGAAAAAAGAGTAGTATCATTAATGTCGTACTTAGTGACTTAGTGAGTGACATCAGCCTGCTTTTGTGTTGGTTCATCTGTTTCGATTCTGAGACAAGCGAGACAGTGCCAAGACGGAACTGATGACGAAGCCCGAAGCCATGACGAAGCCCCATTCGTCCCACTCTTTTTTCGTCCCTCGACCAGTACCGTCCCCTCCTGCTCTAACGGCACAGCCCCGTTCCCCGTTCCCTTTGTTCCACATCGGTCACTCACATCTTTCTGACCACTTGCTCCTTTCCCTCTTCTCATTCCTTACCTCCTTTCTCTCTCTCCATCACATGCCCTTTCATCACTCTCACGTCATGCATCTCCCTCCTCTCCCACGGACACATCAAAGCGTCTCCTCTTCACTTCATCAGTCTGGGACTAGCTAATTGGTGACGATTTATACACGTAGTATTAATTAACTGAGAGAGAGAGAGAGAGAGAGAGAGAGAGAGAGAGAGAGAGAGAGAGAGACTTTTCTAAAATATTCATTGTGACCTAAGAGAAAGAAAACAAAAGAAAAAAAAGTAATGGAGAAGATCAGAAGTGGTTAAGACGGAATGGCATCTCTAGTATAGGTACTCACATTGTCAATACTGATGTGATTTCTTGGTATGTATTAAAATGGATGATTCTGGGCTTCATCTAAACACCATTATGCGCGAAGTACGTAGTGTTGTTTAGTCATACGTGACCTTCAAAGGTCACAGCTAGAAAGTACTGCTGGCAGTGATGAATTCAACTAGGACGCGTTTATCAGAACGTCAGCCGCTCTGCCCAGGACGAATGAGGACCATATTATTCTGAAATACTTTTGGTCGCATCACTACTTTCAGGAAGCTCTAGTTGAAGATAAACGGAATTTTAATGGCGTTTTTATGATGCTAGTGACATATTAACAAAATTTCTATATTATTAAGAGAAATATTTGAGAAACCGGTTAATCATTTTTGTGGCCTTTGAAAATAGCTGGTGAGAGAGCAAAACAGAATACGAGTACAGATCTAAGCACAGGAGAGATCTTTTAAATGTTAATGAACTCAGTGGACTCGGCCTTATTTTCCCTCTGGCCGCCTTATTTTCCCTCTGGCCGCCTTATTTTCCCTCTGCCTATTTCCTGCTTGCAGGACTTTCCATTTTCGTCTTCAAAGATTCTCAAATTTGTCTTCTTTCAGTTTATCGCTTGTTATTTGATAAATAATCTTGTTTTCGAATCGTGTCAATCCTTTTTTTTTTTTTCTGATGTTTTCTTTCAGCCTCGTCTGTCATTAGATACACTAGCTTATTTTTGTATCGCGATTTTATTGTTTTTCGCCCTCATAAGATTTTTGTGGCTGTCTTTCAATATCTTGCCTGCTATTGAACAGTTTTCTTCTTATTTTTTCTTCTTCTTCTTTTAGTTGAGTCTATCTCCTTTTTTATTTATTTTTTTTTCATGTCCTTTTGTACTTTTCATAAAATCTTACGCCTGTCTTCTTTCAGCTTCATGCCTTCTACAATACCTTACATAATTTTTATTTCAATCTTATAAATTATATAAAATCTTACATAAGTCTTTTTTCAACTTGAGGCTTTTATAAAATCCTGAATCCAACAGCCCTTAAGACTTCTCTTCAGCTCCTAATTGATGATATCCTCATACGTGGTTTACGAGTAGTTCCCTGCTAACACCCTAAGTGCCTTCCTGAGCATCTATGATGAGATTCTTAAGTGTATCTGCCTGCAAGACTACTTACTCGTATATATTATAAACTATTAATTCAACCATTTAGTCCCCCTAAATAAGGGTAGATAAACATAAGAAAGAAAAATAATATTCGATACCAGATAGACAAAACACTCCATTGTTGTCACTCCTGAACCGAGCTTGAAAGTGAATGGTCCGTCTATAGATAGAGAGATAAACAAATAAGTAAGTCGCCAGAAATTCCTTTCAATCAGTCGTCTGAACCACACAACTAGTGTCTCTCTCTCTCTCTCTCTCTCTCTCTCTCTCTCTCTCTCTCTCTCTCTCTCTCTCTCATATACGGCGCCGCTGCTGAATATTGTTGCCATCCAAGCCATTAACGGTAGTCTCAGTTACTTTGCTGCGTTGGATGCGTATTAGAAAAAAAAAAAAAAAGAGCCAAACTTAAGATTTTTTTGTGATATTGGAAGAAAATAAATGCTCCACGTGCAATCAGGTTTAAGTATACAGCAAGCTAAGATAAAATTATTATGTACGTAGGTGACTAGGTACTCTTTCAATATTTTTAGTCTTCTAGATGTTTACCGCGCGTGCCTCATCTGAACGGCCTTGACGGGGCGGGAAGGCATTGGAGGCACTAACAACAACATGGTGACTCCGTGAGGTGCAGACTTGTGCATGGGGGAGGAGAGGGTGCGTCGCCAGCGTCACTGCTTATAAACACGGCTTTTTGTGTGTGTGTGTGTGTGCTGTTGTTGATGTTGCTGCTGGTGCTGATGACTGACTTGTTGACGTTGGTTCTAGATACAGTTAAGGAATGTGTGTGTGTGTGAGAGAGAGATATAGAGAGAGAAAGAGAGAGAGAGAGAGAAAGAGAGAGAGAGAGAGAGTAGTATATATCTTATAATAGCCATGTAAAAAAAAAAAAATGACTACCATATCATACCGCGTAACACTGACAACGTACGCAATTCTCTTTGCTCACCAGAAGCAACCAGAGCACACGCACACAAACAAAGACTTTTCAGCAAGTACACTACATCGTCTGGAACCGAACATCGCATAGCTTGGGTAGTGCCAGGGGGGTGGTCACTACTCCACTTAGTCAGAGAGTCCTTGTGTCGGTGAGTGGTGCCAGAGACGGTCGCTGGGAGGCTTGTGTAGAGTAGAGGACGAGGCCGAGGACACTAACGGTAGTCTATCGTTTCACGCGGCCTTGAACTAAGTCATGAGGCCAGCAGCGTGTGGGTGGTGAGCTCATAAAGGGCTGCTAGTGTCCTGTGCCCCGCGTGTGACTGGCGAGAAGGGGTAGATACCTCCCTCACCGCTGCCTGCTCTCCTCCTCCTTCATCGTCGCTGTCATGCAGGGGAAGACAGGATCGTCGGGAAGAATGAAGACCGAGCGCAGCGTGGTAAGTGTGTTTCTGGTGTTTACCTCATTGTCTTCATGCATGTGTTTCCAGGTGGTGTTGGTAGAAGGGAAGCTGTCAGGTCGATGTGAGGCGGTGCTGTTCCTTGCTCCCAATAAGGGTTTGTGTAGTGTTGACTGCGGCCCGTTGTGGGTCGGTATTTATGTGCTCTTGTCGACATTCATGATAAGGAACATTATTATCATTCATATATTTATTTATTTTTATTTTTTTCTAGAACACGGATTCTTTCGAGTGGTCGTGGTGGTGTTTGGCTTAGCTAGAGGTTATTATTATTATAATTACTCTCTCTCTCTCTCTCTCTCTCTCTCTCTCTCTCTCTCTCTCTCTCTCTCTCTCTCTCTCTCTCTGAAATTAGTATTAGGTTTGCATTGGGTATCTCAGCACCTTGACGACAAAACAGAGAGAGAGAGAACCGGTCTTCAGAACATGTGACTACGTATAACCTGTTTTCCTAGCCGCTTGACATCTCATGGAAGTCGGCATAATACCACCGCCGCTACGAGTATTTTAAGGCAGGTGTCGACGGCCTGCTGTTTGGCGCGTGACGGAGCCTAGAGGAGGGGCATCCACTGAGTTGTCGAGTAGTGGTGGTGGCGGCGGTGGTGGTGGTGGTACTGCCACGTGCTCCTCCCCAACAACACACTCCCCTCGGCCTTCCTGCTCTTTCCACTCCTCTTCGTCCTCCTCTTGGTCCTCATCTCCCTCCCCCTCCTTCTCCTCCTCCTCCTACTCTTCTTAGTTGTATACACGCCCTTGCCGCGCCCACCCTTTCTGCGACGGAGAAGAGCGTGGTGCAGTGCCAACCTGTGAGTTGCCGCTGCCAGCCACAAGCGAACGGGACAAAGCAAACTTGTATCGCCTACGCTGCCCACCCTTCCTTTCTTTACTCCACGCGCTATTTACTCTCTCTCTCTCTCTCTCTCTCTCTCAGTGACATGCTAATAGTAGCTTTCTCACGAATGAAAGTAGGTTATTGGGGAAAAAAAGAGTATTTTGTTTGTCCACCCCTCTAAAGGAGATTCAAATTCTCCCACCCCTTCCCCTCCCTCCCTAGATGTAGACGGGAAGCAGGGGGAAGGGAAGGGAGGTCATTTTAAGTACTGGGAGACTCATTATCAGAGAGAGAGAGAGAGAGAGAGACAGAGACAGAGAGAGAGAGAGACTATTAGGTAATCTTTCAATTGAGCCAGAATGTTCAGGATAGTTGTGTATTTGTGATCATTGGCACAACAAACTAAAACAACACGTTGTGTGTAAACAGTTTAGAGTTGGAGAGAGAGAGAGAGAGAGAGATTTTTACGAGGCCACCTTTACCTTCATCTTGTGTGTTTGTGTGTGTATGTGTGTAACTGGCCTATTGACCCCTTATCTCCTGGGCCACACTCTTAGGATCCTCGCCAGACCAAGACTAGACGCTAGACATTTTTTTCTCTATCTTTTTATCTTTTTTTTTCAGACGTACCCTCGAGTGTTTCTAAGTGTGTGTGTGTGTGTGTGTGTGTGTGTGTGTGTGTGTGTTTGTGGGGTCAAAGTCCTTGATGGAATGACGAAAGAATATTACTAATGGCTAGAGAGAGAGAGAGAGAGAGAGAGAGAGAGAGAGAGAGAGAGAGAGAGAGAGAGATGACTGGGGTAGGGAAAGGGTAAGAGTGGAACTCGGGGTGATGGTAGGGAAGGTTAGGGAGGGGAGGAGGAGGAGGAGGAGGCAGGACTGAGGGTGGACATACAGAGATGACTCATCAAGGTGTACCGGCCATGAGGTGTCTGACAGCCAGAAATAACTATGATTCCTTCTTTGTCTTACTTTCAAAACACCGTTGTTAGTTCGATGTCATCCCGCAGCAGCAGAGGTCAATGACTTTGTGCCCTATTTCGACCCCATTGTTGCCCTCTCCTAATTATTCAACTTCCTTTTATTTTCTAGAGCAGATTTTTCCTCTTTTGCTGTCGTCCTTTCTTCCTTCTTTCCGCTTTATCATCTCCCGCTTTCCACTTTCTCCTTCTTTACTCCTGCGTATTCCCCTTTTGCCATTTCTTTCATTAACTTCTCTATTTTCTTCGATCTCCTTTTATAGCAGTCATCGCCTTCCTGCCTTCTCTCTTCTTTCGTAGATGAAGCGTTCGTTGCATCTCCTTTTCTACGTTCCCACTTCTATTCCCATGTGCATCGCCCTTTTGCCATCTCCTTTCCTGCATCACCCTCCTGCCTCCCTCTGCTTTCATCTCTTTTTTTTTTCCATTTCCTTTTTTACATCGCCCTCCTGTCTCCCTTTGCATCCGTAGAAATAGCGCTCGTTGCATGTAATTTTTTGCTGTATTCCATTTTCGTTCCCCTTCCTTTCTCTTAAGCATCCACTTTTTACCTACTCTTCCGTGTACTTCCTTAACTCTAACTTTTCTCTCATCTTTGTCTCTCGTCTTCCCATGAACCCTCTCATCTCCCCTCTCAGTTCTCATAACTTCTTTTCACCTGTACCTTTCCACCCAGCGGTGTGTTCCTCTCTCCCTTCTCATTTCCTTTCCTTCCTTTCACTCTTGCTTTCCTTCCACTCTCACTTTTTTTTGTTCAGTGGTTCCTCTCCCTTGTCCCTTTCTCTCCTCTCATCCCTTCTAATCCCAAGCTGTCACCTGCTTATCTTAACACCTGGCTGCCCCTCTTTTCCATCCACGTCAAGGAGTTTGCGTCATGCTCGTATCAGCGGTGTTTCCTGTAAGGTATATGTTGCTACGCGCTGTGTGCTCGATTTTAGCACTTTCACTCCTCTTGTTATATAGGCTCTTGTAAGGTCAGGCTAGGCTAGTTAGGGACTGTGTGTGTGTGTGTGTGTGTGTGTGTGTGTGTAGATATTTTATTTATTTATTTTTGTGAATGATGACTGTTCTGAATCGTCACCGCTTTGTTTAAACTTCTGAGACTAACAATATATTTTCTCATCTCCTTCTTCTCTTCTACTTCCTTCTCCTCCTCCTCCTCCTCCTCCTCCTCCTCCTCCTCCTCCTCCTCCTCCTCCTCCTCCTCCTCCTCCTCCTCCTCCTCTATTAATATACTTGCCTTAACTTGCTTCTTGTAAATTAGCATTGTCGGAAGCACTGTCGAACATTCACTTTTCTCGCCCTCAGTTCACTCTGCTCTTTTTTCCTGTTTTGAGGATCGAGAGCCTTTTGGATACTACGCTCTGCACGTGGCCTGAAGCTTGCAAGTTCGATACCGGTGTCTCCATTTTAAAACATAGTTCTCTCTTAATTGTTTTC
>NC_087158.1:24969539-24979539 GCF_035594125.1 Scylla paramamosain | reverse complement strand
TCATCGCGTGCCTTCCATCTTCCTCCATGATCTCATTTTTCTCGTTATATGCTTACATCTTATCCGTCACATTAATTAACTTTTTTTCTCTCTCCTTTATTCCACGCTCCCATCTTGTCCTTCCTCCTCACGCTTTTATTCCTTTCTCCGTTTAACGTCTCTTTCTACTTACTCATCTTCAATCTGCGTATTTAGCTTACTGTAAATATTACTCGTCAAGTCTCTAACCTCTCTCTCTCTCTCTCTCTCTCTCTCTCTCTCTCTCTCTCTCTCTCTCTCTCTCTCTCTCTCTCTCTCTCTCTCATCACTTCTGTAATATAAAACAACGCACATCTTATTCTGCAGGTATTTTGACTATGGATACACCTTCTTTCTCCTGATTATTGGCGTTATTGTGTGTGTGTGTGTGTGTGTGTGTGTGTGTGTGTGTGTGTGTGTGTGTGTGTGTGTGTGTGTGTGTGCGTGCGTGCGTGCGTGCGTAGAAGGGATTTGCCCTTTGATGACACACGCAAGCTCTTTCTGTTCTCTCTGTTCCAGTTGATTGTGAGAGTGATGCTGGGACAGATCTTCTCCTCTCCTTCTTCTTCCTCCTCATTTTACTCCTCTTCCTCCTCTTGCCTTTTCTTTTCCTCTTTTTCGTCCTCGTACTCTGTCCTCCCTCCCCCGTGATTAGCATTTTTGTGTGCGGTATAAGAAGAGAAGGAAGTGTCTGAATTTGAGTGTTGTTGAGAACTTGGCAGGCTGTGGTATCTTCTGCGTTCCTTGCAGAGAGTGCGCACACACACACACACACACACACACACACACATGCATCTAGGTCACGGATCTTCTTAGGATAAACAAAATATCCGAAGATTCTCTCTCTCTCTCTCTCTCTCTCTCTCTCTCTCTCTCTCTCTCTCTCTCTCTCTCTCTCTCTCTCTCTCTTCTCTCTCTCTCTCTCTCTCTCTCTCTCTCTCTCTCTCTCTCTCTCTCTCTCTCTCCTTATCCACAGATATCTTCTTCAGCTAAAACTTTGGTCGTCAAGGGCTTTTTAAGCTTTCCAAACACGCACACACACACACACACACACACACACACACACACACACACGATGCGGAGGTGGTGGGGAGGTGGTGGTTGTCATGAAAATGTAAAAAAATTACTCTACCGGGAGGATTTATACCATCTCCGGGACGCTGCAGAAGGAGAAGGAGGAGCATGAGAGTCGGCATGGGAGGGGTCTTGAGCGGGTGTCCTCCAAGAGTGCCCCCTGCCTCTGCCTCCCCATCCGCTCCCATTGTTCTCTTCCCTTGTCCTCATCCTTCGCCTCCTCATCCTCCTTCTCTCCCCCTCACGCTGCTGGGCTCTCGCATCTCCCTACACGTCCCGAGGTAATGACTGGTGTGGTAGGTTGGGTATAAACGAGACAGGCCGGGAGGGAGGGAAGGTGGGTGGGAGAGATAGAAAAACGAGAACAAAACTATTTATTGCCATAGTGTGGATACAGCTGTATATAAATGTAGTATGTGTTCGAAGTGTGTGTGTGTGTGTATGTGTGTATGTGTGTGTGTGTATGTGTGTTGTTATCATTGTCATCGTCATCGTTTTGTGGTCGTTGTCGTCATTAGGGGGAATACCCTCTCCTTTAGTATAGCTGAGCTTCGCTGTAAAGCTCGGGTGGAATTCCATTGTGCGTCATGCAGCATATTGGCATTCACGTCAGTACTACCATCCTCCCATCACTGTTTCCTCACCATCGTTTCTCCACCTCACCACAATCTCCCAAGCTAGCGTTACCAACAATGACGCCACAGCATCAGCAACAACAAGAGCCACCTTTACGTTTTTATTTAATTTTTTTAGCCTTGATATAAAGAAAAAAGGAAAGGTCAAGCAACATCCTTCATTTTCATACCCTTGTCTTCCTCTCTTTCCTCATCTCGTTCTTCCCTTTGATGTTCCCCATTCACTTCCTCCTGTCATCCCCCATCCCCTGCGGAACGTCCTCCCTGTCCTCCCTTCCGTCCCTTATGCTACCTAACAGGAACCTTCTTTTCGCTCCTTCCCCTTCCTATAGCATTCTTTCATCCCCCTTCCCCCATCCCCTGCGTGGCCCTTCGTTCTAGTAAAGGTTTGCGGGTCAAGGTTGCTCAGCCACCGTCGGTCGCTGGCACCCTCAGGTCCTTTCACTTCGTCCTCCACTCGGCCAAGACTATTACTTTTTCTCTCCAAATTTGCCCATATCAGTTTCTTTTATTCTGTTTGTTTTTCCTTCTCGTCTTTCATTTCTTCCTCCATTTCTTTCTCATGGTACCTTCTCTCCTTATCTTTGGTTTCTCTTCCACATTTTCCTCCTCTTCCATCTTTTCTTTCTCCTTCTCTATCTTTTCCTTTTATTTTCTTTGTCTCCTTCAACATTATCTTTTCCTCCTCTTCCTCTTCCTTCTCCTTCATATCTGTTGTCATTTGTCTTTTATTCATAAGTGGTCTATTTACGGTCTTAGGTAGTGTATTCACCATAGTAAATTGTAGATGAGGGAGAGGAGTAGTGGGATTCGAGTGTCTTTACTTTACGCAGTGCATTTTACTTCCATATCTTTTGTGGAGTGGACTGGTTTGGAGTTGGAGAGGTTTACGAAGTTGGGAAGTAGCTTGAACGTGGCGCCAGCTTACGTTGCGTTGTCATGGCGACGTGCACCTCGCCTCGCTCATTGATCAGAAAAAGAACCTTTGTTGGCTCTCTCTGCTTCCTTATCTCAGGAACTTCTGTTTTACTCAAATGAGTGTGAGGATGATAATCGCAGTGTCTATTTGTCACTAGTGATCAGGGAGTGGTCGAGATTCTTGTGTGTCGTGTGTGAAAAATATCCCAGTTCATACCAGTACTATGGATTGGATCATTTGGTAAAACTCTGGTATTGTGAATTTCCCAGATGGTGAGCCAACTGTTGTACAAGTCTGGGTTAAAAGAAAACCACTGACGTGCTGTACGGCCAAAGAGTCATTCTGAGTAAATGTCTTTCAAATTTTCCGTACATCCTTCCAAGTATGCGGTGGTATAAGGAGTTGCAGGATCACATGTTTTTCACTTGGCAACAGTCAGCTGGGGAAGGGTGGCGGAGGCACGATGACTGAAAAACAAATGTTCTGATTTGCTTGACGTACTCGTATTCTTGAAAATTCCTGTTTGATTTCTCGTTTTTATGTCATAGGATTTACAGAAGCTAGATGATCTTGACAATACCACTTTTACAGTATATTTCAAGTACTGTTATTTTATCTTGACTGATGGCGAGGTCATGGTCCCGTATACTGACTGTGTACCGTATACTTACCGTCACTATCACTGTCCTACTACCAGAACTAAGTTTCTTGTAAAAACATAACATGTACTTGACCAACCTTCGATGTAACACTGACGTGCGAAAAATATATATTTTTTTATTAGATTATCATACCTTCTTGGTTTAGAAACATTGTTACCACTCAAAGCAAAGTACTAAATCATAAAATACAGCCTGCGGTCACTCTCAGTAGTATTGGTTGCATATTATATAATCAAGTAACATTAGCTACCTCTCTTATGTGAAGGAACTCAGTATCACCGTGTTTCCGTGAATGGCAGGTTTCGCAAAATTTGTAGCTCTTCTCGGGCGAGGTGGGAACACAGGCAGCCCTCGGCCGGGACGCGGCGCGCCCAGCTCACTGGGCTCAGCCACGGCAGCGGTGCTGCGGCGGCCGTGGTGATGTGAGGTACTGCTACGTCCCCTCTCACTGCACTGGTTGACAGTGAGCTGTAAGCCAGGCCTGGTAAATTGCCACTCACACACACGCACACCGGAGCAACCGTCAAGCAAAGATATTCTCTCTTCTCAGACTTCATCTCAGCTGTGACCGACCAGTGTTTGTAAAGTGAGCGAACAGCAGCAACATTATGAAAGCTTATTGTTATCATTATATGAAATGCTTGGATATAATTGTAATAGTGTTATTGCCTCGTGAGAAAAATTAAGCTTGCAATCACGTTCCCTGAGTTGAGTGTTTGTGTGTCAAGAAAACTCATCATGTGTCCATTATTTGAAGGAAATAACGTGTGACTGAATCTCGATGCTCTTAATATTTTGCCATTGTAATATGTGCCCAATAATGCCCTAGTATTGTCAAGCTTACGAGAAAGGGAAAGGGAAAAGGTAATAGTCCATGATAAGCCAAAAGTCGGGCAACATTATTTCCTTCACATGCTTCCTGCTGTTCGTGGCAAACTGCTTAATGCTTCTAGATATTGTAATGAAAATATTGTCTTCACTAAGCTTTTCAGCCATATTATGTAACTCTTACATAACACAGCGAAACAAACTAAACCTCGATTTTGATAACGAGCAGCAGAGATGGGGCATGGTAAATTCCATTCAAGTTTGAGCTGCGTAAAACTAACATGATCAGCCACTGCCACGGGAGCTTGTTATACATTTTACAATGGAGGGTCGTGACTCGATAAGCTTTTCTTGCGAGGCAGTCTGTGACCAGCGTGAGTTAGCAGCTCTGCCGTCCTGGAAGTGTAGGTTCACCCAAAGGTCTCTTTCTAAAGATGGTGTTTATGGCGATAAGCGATGAGTGTTGTGACGTGACTCTGAGTGGTATGAAGTGACACTTGAGGAAGTGGAGTAGGAAGATGGCAAGGAGCAGGGGTGGTGGAGGACATTAACCACCGTCTAGACTCCGTCCCAGGTAAGACTTACAAACCATTGACAGTGGTGAAACTCAACTAAGGTGCAACTCAAGTCTGTTTGTTCTCATGTTTTATCTTATAAGACAGCTACTGGTAAGCAAACAGGGTAAATTATTGCATGCATATATTTTTTACCTGTTTTTTTTTTCCATCTGACTTTGTTTTATCAAACGTTGGACTCTTATGATAACCACTATCGGAGAGGTTGGAGGTCACCCACCGAAAACAAATGATAATGAGATAAGGAGGGCCGTGCAGAGGCAACCAGTCTTGCTCCTCGTAGCAGTCGGAACCGTGTTACTCGCGAGCCAGGACAGGCCCCTCTCAGTGTCTGGACTTCCCTTGCCTGCTGTTGACTCTTCTGATATCGTTGGTGATGTGTTATGAGCACCGCGAATCGGGGATTATTATAGTAACACACGTGAGGGAGGGAGCCAAGGAAGCCATCAGCGTCAGAAAAATTGTTATTTCGTAGTAGTCTGGTTACGGTCAAAAGAAGAAAAATCCTTAAGTGGGAAAGTCATAGGTGAGTGTGTCATGATGGAGGAGACAAAAAATAATCTGGTAGATAAGAGCATGAGTAGGTCACTCCCGGACGGCTCTGCATTGTCCCCGGAGACTGGCAGACTTTGTGTCGCCTCTCTTCCCGCTAGAAACCGTTTTTATGAGTTGCTGCTGTGCTGCAAAGAAAGGCGACTGTCCTCACTGACCTCCACGCACACGCACACACGTGTGTGTGTGTGTGTGTGTGTGTGGCAAGGAAAGTTATTTGTTTATTCTTTACTTATATATTCGCAAGCATGTTATCGTTTAAAGCGGTTTCACGGATTTAGAAAGTAATCGGCAACATTTTTGCGTAAATAATCTCGATGGAAATACGCACAAATTACTTCATGTTGCATGTTTAGTGTGGCAAGAAGCAGAGAAAACGAACGCTAAGGGTGAACACCTGACGTGTTTCTGATTTATGTGGAGGGGATGAGTATATATATATATATATATATATATATATATATATATATATATATATATATATATATATGTATATATATGTATATATATATATATATATATATATATATATATATATATATATATATATATTATATATATATATATATATATATAATATATATATATATATATATTATATAATATATATATATATATATATATATTGCTTTTTGCGAGACGTCACCAAGAAGAATGGGTTAAGAATATAGGGTCATTGCATTATTACACAATGATCATTGGAATCAGGCATACGAGGGCTTAAAAGTTATTCAGATGATTCTTTGTTCCGTGTCTTCTTGGTAAGGTTGGCCAACCTGCACTTTTGGCCTCACTTCTTGTGTTCATGTGGGACGTTGAGTTCGTCACGTCAACAGTATTTTCCCTTCGTTTCTGAGAAGGTGACACGCCAGCAGGCAACGTTAAGACCATCCACTATTTCGGAATGTTTGCCGTGGTGTAAAAAATCGTATCTCTACTCAAAATAGTGTAAAAAAGAAATAAGAGGGGGTGGGGGATGGTGTTAGGAGAAATTTCTGAGATGAACTTAATATTATGAAAGTGACTTAGAGATAGAGGTCTTATAACTAGACTCTTGACGTAAGAGAAATGCAGTCCGTGGAAGACAGCTCACCGGTATTCGTTGCAAACCTCTTGACCGTCAGTAACCTTCCAGACACTGCCGGGCTGTGGCAATCCGGGAATTTTCCCGAATTATGACTTAGGAGATTTGTCTTTTCTATCAAATGTCATTGGAATTTGATGTTGCCTCCATCACATTTCACAATGAGAGAGAGAGAGAGAGAGAGAGAGAGAGAGAGAGAGAGAGAGAGAGAGAGAGAGAGAGAGAGAGCGCTCGCAGGCTCAGTGGTAACGTTCTTGTGTTACTTGCCAAGCTATGATTCCTATCAAGCCTTCACTGATGGGCGAACTCTAGAATCCTTGACCAAGAGGATGTGTGTGGTTTGCGAAAGGTTACTGTCTTACCTGATAAATCTGACTAGTACATTATGCGAGAAGTAAGCTTTGACCAGCTTGGTGTGCTTGGTGACCACAAGTCCAGCACGTGATTCTCAAGACCGTGGTGAATCTCTCTCTCTCTCTCTCTCTCTCTCTCTCTCTCTCTCTCTCTCTCTCTCTCTCTCTCTCTCTCTCTCTCACACACACACACACACACACACACACACACACACACACACACACACACACACACACACACACACACACACACACAGTGTATTCACCAGTTTGTCAGACGCTGCAGCACAAAGATACTAGCCTCATCATATGCTCGCTTGTGCAAGAGGTTCACAAATGTTGAGTGTGTGTGTGTTTCACATTTGTTACCTAGCATGCGAGATGATTAATAGGTAAGGTACTTACAAAGTTTCATCATTGTCGACCATAGATTAAGTATCGCGGGAGGTTAAGATATACTTTGATTTCATTAATAAGAGAGAGAGAGAGAGAGAGAGAGAGAGAGAGAGAGAGAGAGAGAGAGAGAGAGAGAGAGAGAGAGAGAGATCATGTACTCAATTACAATAATTTTCAGAATCAAAATACAATACACTATTGCTAAGAAATGTAAAATCTAATTTTCCTTTCGAGGAAAACATTGATCGGCATGTAAATTTACGCAAGCTTTTCTTCATTTTACCGCGCGTTCCGTACCAGGAAGCAGGCAGATTGAGCGGAAATTCTTGGGTGACAAGCCGTGTTACTAAATTAGCGTGCTTTTATTCAGCGGTTGACTATGGTTTGATGGAGCTGTTTTGCTGATCGTAATATTCACATCTACTGTTCCCTATATGTATGTGTGTGTGTGTGTGTGTGTGTGTGTGTGTGTGTGTGTGTGTGTGAACCTTCCTGTGTCTTGTAATGTTTTATTGGATATGGTAACGCTTCTAGTAAATGCGCTCCTTCTACTCATTGTCCCCGCTCGTGGCCATATACTCAGCTTCTCCGCTCATGAATATGAATATGTTTTCCGTCTTCCGTTTGATGCTATCCAGAGAGAGAGAGAGAGAGAGAGAGAGAGAGAGAGAGAGAGAGAGAGAGAGAGAGAGAGAGAGAGAGAGAGAGAGAGAGAGAGAGAGAGAGCACATCTATATCGTACAAGGAATGCACATTACTGTACATCACTTATACTTCCATCCGTTTAGAAAAAGCTGTTGCCAGGCTGTCCTTGTTTTCCGTCTTCCGTTTGATGCTATCCACAGAGAGAGAGAGAGAGAGAGAGAGAGAGAGAGAGAGAGAGAGAGAGAGAGAGAGAGAGAGAGAGAGAATTGTTTTCTGTCATGTTCTGACGAAGATACACATGAACAAGTCCGGTAAATATACGAAAAATAACAACAAAAGACATATAAAGCGATAAAAAAAATATGTACATGTTGGGTATCATTTTTTAAAACAAACGAAAAAATCCCACTTAGGCGCCAATCCCAAAAGGGGCGTCAAGAGAATCAAGAAAATTGAAGGATAAGTGTCTTGAAACCTCCTTCTTGAAAGAGTTCAAGTCATGGGAAGGAGGATATACAGAAGTAGGCAGGAGGTTCCAGAGTTTACCAGAGAAAGGGATGAATGATTGAGAATACTGGAAGGGATGAGGGAAAGAAGAAAGTTGTGCAGCGAGGGCGCGGGAGGAGTTTACTCTCTCTCTCTCTCTCTCTCTCTCTCTCTCTCTCTCTCTCTCTCTCTCTCTCTCTCTCTCTCTCTCTCTCTCTCTCTCTCTCTCTCAAGGTCACGTAATGTTTACTTCCCTTGTCGCCCGCGCTCCTTCACTGTCTACACTCCCTGTCCCTCCATCACCTACAATCTTCCCCTATCATATCCTACTCGTTCTCTTCCCCTCCTTCCTCATCATCCTCCCTCTAACCTTGACCCAATGCCAACTTCAGGCTTCCCCCTTCCCTTGTAGGCGCTCACGGCTCCCCCTGTGCTGTGTTAACTCTTAAGGAGGCCAGGATGTTGATGGCTGACTGACAGGAAAGGGGAGAGTCATGATGTATGTGATGAATTTCGTGTCCTACTTTATATATAATGAAAGACATAACCATGGGGGAGAATTATTTTTCTTAATCGTCAATGTGTGTGTGTGTGTGTGTGTGTGTGTGTGTGTGTGTGTGTGTGTGTGTGTGTGTGTGTGTGTGTTTTCCTTGACTTCTTTTTTAATGAGTTCCTGAATGCTTTATTAATGTTTTTATTATATCGTTTATTATTAGGGATTAATTAATCATAGATGGTTGTTTTCTTCTCTTCATCCTTCCTTCTGACCTTCTATTAAATTATTATTATTATTATTATTATTATTATTATTATTATTATTATTATTATTATTATTATTATTATGATTATTACCATCCCCATAGTTATCTATTTATTCATTTTTGTCTTTTCGTTTTCTGTCTTTTGCTACATCTTTTGATCTGTTTGTTTTCGTAATTTCGCAAGCTATATCAAAAGTTGTCAATGGATTTGAAAATATAATCATATGTAAGGTGCAACCTTAGTCCGAGGAGCAGTTGCCTACACCAGTGGTTCTCAACCTGGGGGAAGGGGGCGTGAACATTCTCCCGGGGAAGGGGGTGGGGTGTGAGCACAGGAAGGGAGATGAAAAAATCATGGAAAATCACGGACTCAATGTCTATTAGTTCAAAGGAGATGGAGCTGTCTATCTATCTATCTGTCTATCTCTCTATCTATCTGTCTGTCTATCTGATTCTATCTATCTATGGTGGCATAGTTGGGGAGGAGGTTGAGTGGGTGGCGCAGGGAGGAGGGGGTCCCCAACTGCATTGAACCAGCTTTGGGGGACCCACCTTGCCAAAGGTTGAGAACCCCTGGCCTACATCAAGCATCCATATCAAGCAATGCTGCATACAAATGCATGTACTACGCTGCTCAGTGAAAGGCGCTCAAAGAAAAGGTACTGCTGTGAAAATTGAAGGGCACAGCGACGGAAATGCTATCATCTGTGTGCCAGTCTTACTCTGTCTTTTGAATTATAGTTTTTGCTAACAACTTTTATGTAGAAATTATTCTTTTCTTCGAATCTTGCTATCTTCAGCACGAGTTTGCTTTGGGCGGTGTTGATTTTATCCCTTAATTCGGCTATAATGCTGTGGGAGAGCGAGGCTTTCCGATCTAGAATTCAAGATAGATGCCTTAGATTTCTTGGCTCTTTAAGTCAACGAAGATTGTTTGGCACATTTTATGCAAGTCTTAGAGAGAGAGAGAGAGAGAGAGAGAGAGAGAGAGAGAGAGAGAGAGAGAGAGAGA
>NC_087158.1:24894539-24967039 GCF_035594125.1 Scylla paramamosain | reverse complement strand
TTGCTATACTACTACTACTACTGCTGCTACTACTACTACTACTACTACTACTACTACTACTACTACTACTACTACTACTACTACTACTACTGCTACTACTACTACTACTACTACTACTACTACTACTACTACTGCTGCTGCTGCTGCTGCTGCTGCTGCTGCTGCTGCTGCTGCTGCTGCTACTGCTACTACTACTACTACTACTACTACTACTACTATCACTACTACTACTACTACTACTACTAGTACTACGTTAGAAAAGAAGAAAAGTTAATATAAAGTGAGGAAATTCTTGCAGCAGCTGTAGTTTTGTTGATGTAGGCGTAAGACAAGGTAGGATCCTTTCTCCAGTTTTGTTTACTCTCTATGTTGAGTATTATGATAACTTACATAGTCCAAGCAGACACTGGTTGTGTGTTTGGTGATAGAAGGGATAGTATTCTGGGTTACACTGATGAAATATTGCTGGTTTGAAGCTTATTTGAATTTTATGTAGAACTCTTTGGATGATGATTATTATTATTATTTATCAATGTTATTATAAGTAATTGATCTATTTATTTACTTTTTTTTTTTGCACAAGGAAGAAAGACCGAAGGGCTAGATATTTTTATAAAAGAAAAAAACTGCCAATTGCCTCTCCCACACAAGAAAAGGAAAGAAGACTAAATAAGAGTCAATTCAGACTTGAATGTGCCTTGAAGGAACACAGTAAACAAATAACAAATAAAGAAATAATGTCTACATTTTCTCTTCTGGAAGGGAGAAAAGAGAGCACTAAAAACATTAAACTAAGACGGTGATTCAGCGGAAGTGGTCATTCCTGCAATATTTGTCTAGTATACTGTGGACTTCTATAAGAAAAAAATATAGCCAATGATTAACAGTGATAAAAATAAGATGAACGAGTCTCTCTGCTTGGAGGAGAGCGCACTAAAACGCTGAGCTCACGGTGACTCAGTGGAGGTGGTAAACTCATGAAATATGTGGGTCATCAACTATGTTATTATAGGGATGAAGATGAGATCACTTTAAAGGTGAAATATTTGATGCATGTTATGAGATTTAACGATTCTGAATAAGGAAAAGTTTCGCAAGTTAGATTTCAACTTCTCACATACAGTAGAATGATGATGGTGATATTAACAATAATAATAATAATAATAATAATGATAATAATAATAATAATGATAATAATAATAATAATAATAATAATAATAATAATAATAATAATAATTATTATTATTATTATTATTATTATTATTATTATTATTATTATTATTATTATTATTACTACTACTACTATATTATAATTACAACAACAGCAACAACAACAACAACAACAACAACAACAACAACAACAACAACAACAACAACTACTACTACTACTACTACTACTACTACTACTACTACTACTACTACTACTACTACTACTATTACTACTATTACTACTACTACTACTACTATACTACTACTACTACTACTACTATTTTGGCAACAATGCTACTACCACAATCCCTTTGCCTTTTATGCGGTCACGTACTTAGTGTGTGTGTGTGTGTGTGTGTGTGTGTGTCTGTGTGAGAGAGAGAGAGAGAGAGAGAGAGAGAGAGAGAGAGAGAGAGAGAGAGAGAGAGAGAGAGAGAGAGAGAGAGGCCTTTATTAGCTCACGCTGCTCCTAATTACGGTATTAGACATAATAACCAACAATTTAATAGAGCTGAATAAAATAAATGAGTTTATTAATCAAAAATAAATAGATACGTTACCTAAATACAATGGATAATGGTTAGGTAATATTGCAAGGAGAAAGGAGTTTTTTATTAAGGAAAGTAAAATATTAAGTTTAGAAAGAGTTAATTGTACGTGTGTGTGTGTGTGTGAGAGAGAGAGAGAGAGAGAGAGAGAGAGAGAGAGAGAGAGAGAGAGAGAGAGAGAGCGGGGGGGGAGAGGAGTGTTTGTAAGAGAGAAAGGAGATAGTGTGCGTGTAAGAGAGAAAGGAGAGCGTGCGTGTGTAAGGAAGAGAGAAAGAAGAGTGTGTGTGTGTTGCTAGGAGTCATATATTGATAAGACAGTTAACTGTTGGTAATGTGAGCATCATAAAAAAAAAAATAAATAAAAATAACAAGGAAAAAGCTTCATGAGGAAAATGTTTACGATGCAAGAATAAAACGAATATTAATCAGTGGTTCCTAAAAAAAAAAAAAAGGAAAATGCGCGATGTAAAATTAAGACAAGAATGAGGAAAGGCATATGATGAGTAAAAAAAAAAAAAGAGGAGAGAAGCGTATATGATAATGATATTTAAAGTACGATAGCTCGTGTGAGTAACTTAAGCACAATTACAGTAATTATATAACAGAGTATATGCTTTAGGAAACCTTATCCCAGCGTTGATGTAAACAACACTGGAACATAGAAGTGGAGATGCAGTTGCCAAGGGAAGAGAGAGAGAGAGAGAGAGAGAGAGAGAGAGAGAGAGAGAGAGAGAGAGAGAGAGAGAGAGAGAGAGAGAGAGAGAGAGAGAGAGAGAGAGACCCAAGAAAACAATAGGTATATAAAAAACTAAGATTCTGAAAGATTGCCAAGAAGAAAAGAAAGCATGAGAGAGAGAGAGAGAGAGAGAGAGAGAGAGAGAGAGAGAGAGAGAGAGAGAGAGAGAGAGAGAGAGAGAGAGAGAGAGAACAATGGGTAGATGAGAAAAAAAAAGGTTCTGTATGGAGATGAGAGAGAGAGAGAGAGAGAGAGAGAGAGAGAGAGAGAGAGAGAGAGAGAGAGAGAGAGAGAGAGAGAAGGTAATACTGAGGTGGCGTAGATGGGAGTGAGGGGAAGGAAACAAGAGAAGGGTTAACGCACAGCTTTGGGAAAGTACTGGTACTCGCTGCCGCAGTGAGAGATCAATATTGTTCAGCTGAGCCTCGCCTCCGCCTCCTCCTCCTCCTCCTCCTCCTCCTCCTCCTCCTCCTCCTCCTCCTCCTCCTCCTCCTCATCCTCATCCTCTTCTTGCCTTGGTCTGGTTTCTCTACTTATTTGTTTTCTCGTTTTTTTCCTCATTTTCCGCATGCATCACTCTTATTAATCTTATATTCATTATTCTTCTTAACGTATCTTCTCACTAATCCTCTAAGTGTTTGTTTGTTTTTTTCTCTCCTCCTCCTCCTCCTCGTCTTGCTCACACTTAATCAACGCATGCAGCACTTGACTGATGTAGCAAATATTCAATCATCGCTTCCTTGTCGCTTTACTTCAGCTGGAGGAATGAATGGGTGTGGAGGAGCCTTCTAGTATACTAACCTACCCTTCATGCAGCATAGATTCATAGACAACAGGTGATCCTGTCTTCGTGCGTCAGGCCTCGTGTTAGTTGCTAGTTAATCTTATGTAATATTCTTCAAAAGATGATAGGGAGGAGACATCTACTGCACTATAGTATATTAGATCCACAATCAGTAGGTAATCCCATCATAGGTAATAAGTCCTCAGGTTAGCTGTGATGTGGTCTTATGTAAGGTGTAATATCTTTCACAAGAAAGGATAAGAGGCTTAGCTCTTGATTGACTTACCCATTTAGCGGAGTTTTTGGTGAGAACAGATTATACAACTCAATACACCTTCTCTCAGTGCCGACTTTTTCCTGTAGGCGTAGACGTAATACTCTTGACAGGTAAGACAGTGAATGAGAGACTTGGCTCCATATCATCAACCCATCCATTTAATGAAGGTCTTGATTTGAACGGATTATACATATAACTTAATATGCCTCCCAGAACCTACACATTTCTCTCAGAACCGACCCTTTCCTGTAGGCGGAGATGTAATACTCTTGAGAGGTAAGCTAAGAAAGTGGATGAGAGGATTAGGTCCGGCCTATTAACCTACCCATTTAGTGAAGGTCTTAGTGTGAACAGAGTATACAGCTTAATGCACCTTCTCTCAGAACCGACGCTTCGCTGTAGACACTAAGAGGCATGGTAGGGAGGAAAGTTTGGTTTAATCTATTCCTTATCTCTAAGTGAAGGTTTAGAGATGTACACGTAAAGGTGACATAATACTGATAATATAATCTCTGTGTACGTGAATTAAGTTTTTAGCAATCTTTTTGTATTACTTTCATGATTTTTACTGATGTTTTACTATTTTTTTCTTTTTATAGCCTTTAGTTGTTTCCTTATGTTGTGAATTATTTTTTCTAATGTTGTCGTGCCTTGCCTCACTAACTCCCTCCCTACACCACATTTCTTCTTGTGTAACAAGTTTTCTCTCTAAAAAAAACCCTTTCCCTTCCTAACATTACTACTTAAGTTACCAAGTTTTCACCTCACTAACTCGTCCCGCCAACTTATACGTATGTTACTGTGTTCTCTTCACCAGCTTCTTACTGCGCATTTCGTCTTATGTTACTATATCTTTCCTTCAGTAAGACGTTCTCCCAACATTACATACGTTGCAATATTTTCACATCAGTAGCTCGCCCCGCCACCCAAATGTTACTATTTCTTTCCTTCAGTAATTCCATAACATTTCTTATGTTATGCTGTCTTCCTCACATAATTAGTTAGGTTACCATGTCCTCACCTCAGTAACACCTCTTCCTTCCCTCACTGTATTAGTTTACCATGTCTTTTTAACCCCTCTCCACTAAATCTTCCACCACTACGAATACAGTAACGTTGTTGCCTACATTACTCCCTCACCTTCTCAGCTTCCACTATCAGAAGAATGCATTCTATTGGATAAATATTTATACGAAACTTATGGGTAGAGATTACGAGCCAACACCACATCTGCAGAAAAGCTTATCATCTCATCGTCAGCACTTCATAACCACTTATCACTGCCACTCATCCCATCACCAACACCACCATCATCTTTCTCGTAAGCCACTTGATGGAAAAGTTGATAGGGGGAAAAAAATGAAGCTAAATTCTGACAGTCTATCGAGCAATGGTTTCTCTTTAATGATCAGTGTTGTGTGTGCATTGATTTCCGTAGAATAAGTAATAATGTGGGTCTCTCTCTCTCTCTCTCTCTCTCTCTCTCTCTCTCTCTCTCTCTCTCTCTCTCTCTCTCTCTCTCTCTCTCTCTCTCTCTCTCTCTCTCTCTCTCTCTCTCTCTCTCTCTCTCTCTCTCTCTCTCTCTCTGCTCATATAAAACAACCGAATGAACCAATAGATATCCATGTTTATTTTCGACCTTATCGTGAACGTTTTTATCTTTAAGAACAACTCGTGAATTCCCCACACTTCTTTAGTTCGAAGGAATAACTGTTTATTTCTTCGTTTTACTCTCCACTTATGTAATTATTACGAACGGATGAAGGTGTTTCTTTTTTTATTCATTTGATGTTTATTTATTTATTTATTTTTTGTGGTTCAGATGTAAGTTTTTACGATGTTTTTTTTTTTTATCTAGTGTGTGGGTTTTGGTTGGGGGTGAGACTGTGTGTGGAGGGGGGTAAATAAGAGAGAGAGAGAGAGAGAGAGAGAGAGAGAGAGAGAGAGAGAGAGAGAGAGAGAGAGAGAGAGAGAGAGAGAGAGAGAGAGAGAGAGAGAGAAGTACTGTAGCTAGACGGATAGATTAGCGAACATATAGACAGATAAATAGGGAAACAAACAGGGAAACAGACAAGGAGGACAAACAGACAGACACAGACAAACATACAGACAAAAACAGACAGGTAGATAGACAGAGCAGACAGACAGAAAACAGACAAAGGTCACACAGACAAACAGACGCAGAGAAACACAAACAGACATAGACAATTAAACAGAGACGTTCGTAGAAACAGAAACCATATACTGCATTGCGATAAAAAAAGTAATAATAATAATAATGAAAAAAAAACGATGATCATAGTACGTAATGTTACATGCTTTGTTTATCATGCCCCACTCTCCCCTCTCCCCCCAACACCCTCATTCTTATCCCCACCAACCACTGCCAAGGTCACCACTCACTCTTCAACAACAAATGGAGATAAAGCCCTCTTACATGTCCACCCTCCCCCTCCACCCTCCCTCCCTCACTCCTTGAAGAGTGAGATGTGAGGCTGACGAAACTAATCACGCATCTTGTCATGTTTATTATAATTGTATCCACCCGCACCTCTCTCTCTCTCTCTCTCTCTCTCTTGGCCTTGATGTTCATAAATATACGTAATTCAGATATATGAAATGTAAAAGTAAAAATGCAAGTAAAATGTCAATATTAGCATCTCTCCTCTTCGTTGCCGTTCATTTTTCCTTTTTTTAATTTTCCATTCACTTGCTCATTATTTATTTATTTGATTTATTATTTTTTTTTCCGTGTTCGTGTATCAAGTCTTAAAACAACTCAAGAAGCTAGATTGGTCACTGTTAAATTCCGCTCCTGATTATTTTACGGAGCAGTGCATCTTGCGGGTCTTTTTTGTTAACTGTATTGCTTCTGTGTCCTTGGCTTGTCCCCCTAACACATCGATAGACGTGACTTAGGTTTGATATAGCTGTTTGACGTTGTTTTTGTTAAAGTATTGCGTTTGTCTTTTGTGTATCTGTCTGGCTGTCTTCCTGTCTGTCTGTCTGTCTGTCTGTCTGTCTGTCTGTCTCCATCTTTCAGTGTTCGTGCTTGTTTGTCTTTCACTATATGCATCTCTCTCTCTCTCTCTCTCTCTCTCTCTCTCTCTCTCTCTCTCTCTCTCTCTCTCTCTCTCTCTCTCTCTCTCTCTCTCTCTCTCTCTCTCACACACACACACACACACACACACACACACACACACACACACACACACACACACACACACACACACACACACACACACACACACACACACACACACACACACACCACTTAACCTGCACAAATAATTAGCATGAAGAGTGTTGCTGATACGCTCCTTTAGGTAAACAAATACACGAAATTGTAAACTGTGCATAAACCGAGTAATAGCCAAAGACCAAACTTGTGTTCTCGATAATCTTCAGCTTCAAATTACGAAACTTGTAAGCCCTTGGGGAGGGGGCTTGTTTGGTATAGCAGAAATCCCTAAGTAAAGTTACAAAGCATTGGTGATACGTGTCGTGCCCATGTAAAGATTACTACAGATAAGGGAGAGATGAGATGAGATTGATCAGCGGTGAGGTTTGTAAAGGGAATCCCAGTCATTTTTTTTTTTTCCTTTTTCTTGCCTCTCTCTCTCTCTCTCTCTCTCTCTCTCTCTCTCTCTCTCTCTCTCTCTCTCTCTCTCTCTCTCTCTCTCTCTCTCTCTCTCTCTCTCTCTCTCTCTCTCTCTCTCGTTCTGCCAGAGAGAGAGAGAGAGAGAGAGAGAGAGAGAGAGAGAGAGAGAGAGAGAGAGAGAGAGAGAGAGAGAGAGAGAACACTGAGAATGGAAGTAGATAGGGCGGGGAGAAGATATTTTGCTGACCTGATAAATTTAGCCTCGGCTGGGTTAATGGAAGTCAGATAGGGACTTCAAAGACTCCACACAAGAAACATGTGCAGGGGACACCCAACTCTGCCCTGCCCTGGGGCAGAAGCAGGTATACTGTAGAGGGGAGCAGACGTCGTGAACGAGTGTCTCGTACTGAGAGTGATTTCCAGTCTACAGGGGGTTAAATGACCCGCCAACACGTGAGTGTCTTGACTACAACATACTCCGTGTGACATATATGTCCTGTTTTATGTAAGAGTGTACAGTAGCACAATTTGTAATCTTATTATGTAAGACGGAGACTGTTAAGCTACCAATGTGTGTAGTAACGTAAACCTATAATCCTATTCCATAAGGCTGAGACTGTTAAATTACCAATATATTTGTAATCTTATTCTGTAAGACTGAAACTGTTAAGCTACCACTGTGTGTAGTAACGTAAATCTATAAACCTATTCCATAAGGCTGAGACTGTTAAGTTACCAATATATATTTGTCTTTATGAGAATTTGCTCGTGTCCCCAGGTTTTGAGCGATTCAATCAATACATCGAGTCCAGCGTGAAACGGGGTCTCAAAACGGGTGAAACGTGGCTGTAACACGCACTTCTCTCTCTTTCTCTCTCCCTCTCTCATGACTGCAGCATGCTTGATGAAGTTAGATTTTTAAAAAGAAGACAGGGAAATATTGGTTCTCAAATAAAGGAAAATTTAATTATTAAATGACGGGAATATACTCAACCATCGGCAGGTTATTAGTGCAGAATTAAAAAGGAGCTTAAAGAGAACATTAGATTCATGGAAAGATGTGACAGGTAGATGGATAGATATTGCCACGTGTACAAAAACTGTCTTTATTTTCTTCAGACTTCCTTATGTTTTATATGATCCTCTTTAGAATCCATATATGTAATCAGGTTACAAAATCTTGAAAGTGGATGATGAGTGTGGCTAGTGTGTGACTCGATTCCCCCAGACAAGGACTTGTGAGCATGTAGGGAATCACAATAGAGACTGAAGACTGTTTTGGTGTGAATGCACGCGTGGTCTTCTCTCTTCTCCATAGACAGGCCTGATCCTTTCTTCTGACTCTTTAATGACGTGTGAATCTGAGGAGAATACCAAAGCTTGCGGGGGATGATGTAATGATTGATTTGTAGCCTGGTCCTTTTCGTGTGTTTGTGTGTGTGTATACATGTAACGAGTTGCGACTTGCTCACTGAATGGTGCTGTGGTTACTGGTAAGAATGACGCTGGCAGAAGTGTTGATAGGGATGATAAGGAGCAGAAAGAGAATGAAAATAATTAATTCAGCATCTTTATGTCCAGGGAAAGTGAGAGGCCAAAAATATTTGGGTTGTATGAGCTTGTGTTATTGTTTGTTACATGACTTTGTATCAGTTAACAATCGCAGCAAGCAAGGTCGTTAACCTCTCACCAGATATGATTTTTATCAGCACCTCAATGACACACTTTTTGTTACGGTGTTCAATTATTAGTTATCGGGGTTAAAACTGAATAAACAGTACCTGTAAGTATCCTGTGTTAAACACCTGGGTGGTGCATTGTTTGTTTTATCCTGCTTTTCTTGTTATCAATGTTGTCGTTTTTGATGGATGTAGTGATGGTGGTGGAGATGGTGATAACAACAGTGTCTGATGGTCATTTCCTCACGCCATACGCTGCACATACGTACTTTTCACCTGAAAGTCGTGCATGAGTAGTGCATAGTTTAACACTGACGTGTCATCTCACTACGTCATTAGATTCGATCAATGGTGACGGTGGCCTCAGGCATTTTGGTTGTAGCCGTTGTGGTAAAACAGTACAGAAACACAGCCAGGCATGCTCAAATTTGCTCCTGGTCTTTACAGTAGCTAGAGGCGCCCCTTTGTTTTACACAGACTAAGATTCATTAAAGTCATCCACTGTTTCGCTTCATTTTCTTTATCTCGTCTTGCATATTTCAAAACTTTCTATGAAAACATTCCATTCATGCATTCCACACGACTACGTGCGCGTCAAGACTCACTGACAGCTGCACAGTTCAATCAGAGGCACTTAGAGCACTTACGGGAAAGCATCAAGACAGTGGCGGTGCTGAGTGTGTCTGACTCTCATCCTCCACTTCGGGTTGAGGAGCACGGGGTGTGTGTGTCATGGGCTTGTCGTAGTCTCAGTGATAGCACTTGTTTTCAGACTACTTGACTGTAAAGTTAAGTGCAAGATTAGTTTCTTCTTACTAATGCATTCTCATGAACAGATGTTTAGCTGATTTATTTATTTATTTATTTATTTTATTTTATTTTATTTTATTTCATTTTTTTTCTTATATATCCAAACCGAAAGTGTATAATTTACTAACTTAATCTACGGAATAGAAAAGTGAAGTGCAATATAGATATACGCGTCATACTTGACTACTTATCAGTATTGTTTGTGCTAAGTGGAGTGTGTCATGTTGCAGGTGTTCAGCCCCAGCGTCACCCTGCTGGACACAGACATGGACGACTACCACACTCCCGCCAAGGACCCTTCCTCCGGACCCGCTAAAGTTCCAGATCGGTGCCAGCGACGAGGAGTTCGATGAGCCCGAGGCTGGAGATAGTGGTGGTGAGTGTTAGATAGTGTTAGTGGTGGTGAATGATAGTATTAAGGCATGCACTAACCACCGAACATTGCTCGAAGCAGTCCTTGAACAACTTCTCATGCATTTTCGAAACACCATTGCCCCGAGCATGCCCCGAGCATGGTTCATTATGATATTCAGTGCTCTGGTGTGGACGTGATGATGAGTGTTAGCGTTAGAGGTGGTGAATATTAGTGTTTAATATTAGTGGTGGTGAGTGCTAGACAGTATTTCTTTTGGTAAGTGTTGGTGGTAGTGAGTGTTAGTGGTGGTGAATGTTACAGTATTTGTGGTGGTGAGTGGTAGTGGTAGTGGAGGTGAGTGCTAGTACCAGTGGTGGTATTATAGGTGGTAAGTGTTAGTGTTATTGGTTTTGAGTGTTAGTGGTGGGATAGTTCCTGACATTTCGGCCCTTCCTACCCCTGCAGGCGACCCACGTGGTTCCCCCTGACGGAGGATGGGGCTGGGTGGTGGTGGCGGCCTCCTTCATGTGCAACGCTGTGGTGGACGGCATCATATTTTCTTGTGGAATGCTGTTACCTCAGTTCATGGAGGAATTTGGGGTGTCCAACTCAGACGTGTCCTGGGTCAACTCCCTCCTCGGGGGCTTTTACCTCATTGTTGGTGAGGAACAGTTTTAACTTTTCGCTTCCTTCTGTGTCATGCATAAGTTTTAAGTGTTATTCGTTATTCAGGTGTGTGTGTGTGTGTGTGTGTGTGTGTGTGTGTGTGACGACAACTTTTGCGCCAGTGTAACATGGAGTTAGTCTGCGAGGTGGCTTTTGGAAATTTGAAAATATACAGTTTTTAGTGATTCAGGGATACTTATATTGTTATCATGTGGTACAACTTAATAATATTTACTTGCGCCTGTACCACTGAAGTGATATTTACACTTGAAATTATTACTTACTTTTTGCATAGAATTTGATAATGTACATTGCTACGAATATACTTATACTTACATGCAAAGTATATGTGAGCTCTTATTTTACAAGGAAATTATTGTGCCGCTCCTTCAAGGTATAGCAACCATGGATTTTTTTTTTTTTTGTTATAGCAGTTACCGTATACAATAATTTTATCGGTGTGAGATAATCGAAAAATAAACATTAAGTAATTTGCGAATAACATCTAAATGACTTGACACCAAATCTAGTAGGATCACGTAATTGGAAGTCACCATGCCACAGTAGTATTATACACTGAGATGGTGCTCAAGGCCTCGGGTTATGTGACGGTAAACAAGGCTCTGATTGTATGACGCCCCACGTACTGTTATGGTGTAGCTGGTTCAGGCTATTATGCTGTCCTGCATTGGGATTCAATGAAGCGTAGAAGCTCGCTCTCTCTCTCTCTCTCTCTCTCTCTCTCTCTCTCTCTCTCTCTCTGATTCACCTGCGGTCGTCTGCTGGTCACCCAGCCAGCCGTTCCCCTACGGAAAGAGCTCAGAGCTCATAGTGACCTATCTTTGGGTAGGACTGAGACCACTGACACACCACACACCGGGACAGAGAGGTCACAGCCCCTTGGGTTACATACCGCACCTATTTGCTGCTAGGTAAACGGGTTACACATTTAGAAGCTTGCCCATTTGCCTCGCCGCGCCCGAGATTCGAACCCGGGCTTTCTTGGTTGTGAGCCGAGCGTGCTAACCACCACACTACACACAAAGTGTGTGTGTAGTTCGGTATAATGGAAATAAAATTCAGGGTTCCCGAGGATATAGTTTCATTCCGATTTGTTGTTCAGTAACACGTCTCCCGCCAGACAGGACGCCTTGGTGTGCTGTCGCCAGCTGAGCGTGAGTCAGGTTTGCGGCACCAGCCACCGCCGGCACCGCATGATTCTGGCGATGAAGTTACGAAGTAGACAGTCCCCGATATGAATGTTGAAATGATGACCAAATCAAGCTGCTGTGAGGTCATGAGAGATTTGTTGCTCCCGCTTAATTAAAAAAAAAAAAAAAGACGTATTAGTAGGAAGTAGTTAGAATCTGTGGCAACTCTTCTTGTTAGGTGACTTGCCTATTGGCAGCGTTTTATCACTTATTCTTTTCTTTACATATTGTTATTTATTTTAATACTTGGTGCCTTCTTAAGTAGCAATATCTCTAAACTAGGCATTCTGTTTCTTATCTTGGTAAAATGGGTCTGGGACGGAAAAGGAGGTGGTTAAAAAAATAATCTTGTATAGTATTCTTGTGATACTCTTGATGTACGAATAGTGTTTATAATTATCTTGCTCATTTGAAGGGAACTAGCAACCTGTTTTGGCGATCTTTGATGGACATTCTATTGAACCAACCACACCCGTCTAGTATTTTGATATATATATATATATATATATATATATATATATATATATATATATATATATATATATATATATATATATATATATGTGTGTGTGTGTGTGTGTGTGTGTGTGTGTGTGATTATTTTTATTTATTTATTTTTTTTTTCATACGTTGTAGCTCATACAATGTGATTGATTCATCGCACATCATCCGGTTTAGAAAGCTGTTTTTTTTTTTTTTTTTTGTGTATTAGGTGAAGTTGAAAGACATTGTGCAATCACTGTTTCATGCATTTCAGGTCCATTTGTGTCCGCCTTAGCAAACGCCTACGGGTTCCGAACCGTTTGTATCTTGGGCGGAGTGATATCTTCAGTGGCCTTTGGGGTTTCTTCCTTTGCCACCTCCATTTACTACCTCCAGTTTACATTTGGAATCGTTGGTGGTGAGTAAAAGGCTTCTCAGTAGAGTCGAGTTATTTATATATTAACCTTAATGCTGACTAAAAGATCGTGGTATATATATATATATATATATATATATATATATATATATATATATATATATATATATATATATATATATATATATATATATATATATATATATATATATATATATATATATATATATATATATATATATATATATATATATATATATATATATATATATATATATATATATATATATATATATATATATATATATATATATATATATATATATATATATATATATATATATATATATATATATATATATATATATATATATATATATATATATATATATATATATATATATATATATATATATATATATATATATATATATATATATATATATATATATATATATATATATATATATAATTTTTTATTTATTTATTATTTATTTATTTTATTTTATTTTATTTTATTTTATTTATTTATTTTTTTGTGTATGTGTGTGTGTCATTTAGATACTGCATGATCAAACACATTCTTATTGAACTTTCCCTCTAATTTTCACTTCTTGAACTTAGACATCAGTTTTTGAAAAGTCTGTTAATTCTTTGAAATCAACACATCATTCACATGAAGAATTGTAGTCAATTTCAGCTTCAGTATTAGCATTCTGTTTTATTTATCTTGTGATTTCATTATGAACAAATAACTTTGTACAACTTTACTCATCCCCATCCAATATCACTCACTTGTTATTTACTGTTAGCACCTGGTTCATCTTTTCTTGGAAGATCCCTTAATAAATATATGAACTTAAACTCATTTTACACTATCTACATAGCCATAAATACACCACACATTTTCCTGCCGTTTTTCTTATATTCTTTTAGATATCTGTTGATAAACAGCACACCCACCCTTCCTATATTCTTAATTTTCACAGATATTTTCCATCAGAAAATTCTTTACCTTGTCACTCCATATATTATTTACTCTTCTAATTTTGCCCAACAGACATGATTAGCACACTCACACTTGTCTTCCCTTTATGGTCAATAAATAGGATGGTAAATACTTAGGATTGATATGAATCCATACTTATTCACTGTATGGTGCCTTTCAGGTATTGGGTTTGGATTTATTTATGTACCAGCTGTGATTGCTACTGGCTTCTACTTTGAGAAGCGCCGGGCACTGGCCACTGGCATTGCTGTTTGTGGGTCAGGCATTGGCACCTTTATATTCGCTGCACTCAACAGTTTCCTCATCCCATCACTTGGTTGGCGGTGGACTCTTGTAGTGTATGCAGGTGAGCAGGCACACTCCTTGTCTCCTTACACTTCATGCATATAAGCTTGGGAATTAGCATTGCTGGAAAATCTTTTTGATTGAAAACATATCAGAAGTACTTACTATTTATATGTCTATATTTATCTTTTGCAATATCATAGCCATGACCTTAGATATAAAAAGGAATTCTGGTTTAGGAGTTATGAGAAATGTCTTGCTCCGTATATATTTTTTTCATTTGCTTTTGATCATATAGCATTTTGTCTGCTTACCTTTATTTTGGTTTATTATAGCCTTTAAATTTTTGCATGATTTATTTGTTACCCTTCAGGAATCACCCTGAGCTGTATAGTGTTTGGTTTGGCCTTCCGCCCCCTCAAGCCCACCACCAAATTCACAGATGATGACCTGGAGCCACCTGGCACCCCTCTGCTCATGAGGTAGGTTAGAGACACAAGTGATGACTGGTTATGAACATAAGATATGGAAATTGAATTTTAAAAGTATATTTGTTTAGTAAGATATAAATTTTCAGTGAAATACATCATCACATTCTTTTAATGTATAGGGTACAGTTATAATTATGAGTTAGAGCATGAAATACTGCAGTTGATGTAACCAATATTTACTCAGCAGTGTACTTCTTTGATAAGAATATAACTTTTCTGAATCAGCTGCATTGCATATTTAAAAAATATATAAGAATAAATTATGATAGTGACAATTTAGTTTAGTTTGACTTAATATTACTTCCTGGGTGTGCCATGCTTATCTGTACAATAAATCTATGATATGACAGTCTTAGGCATATCCATTAAAGCTGTTTCTTTACGCCATCAAGATCATCTAGAATACATTAATTTTGTAAATTGTAGTTTTTATTAGGTGTGGCTCATGAATGAAAAATCCACAAAAGCATAAAATTTGAAGAAGTTTACATTGATTTGGTACACAGTTACAGTACCTGTTCATCATGCAAAGGACTTAATCATGTAGTGATTATAGCAAACTGACTGGTAATTGGTAGCTTACTATACTAATTTTGTTTTTTGTAGTCATAAAATTATGAAGCCCTACAATGGATATGAGAGAGAATATCTAACAAAGAGACAGAATGAGAAATAAAATTTTCCTAAAACTGAAAGGTAGTATGTCAATAAAAACAAATACATAGAACACTAACTTTGTGGAATTTCAAGTTTTATAAGATTTTAAGATTTGTTAAAATTTCATGTGTAAAATTCAGAAATCATTATTTGCTATTTTCATATTGTACAAATTCACTCTGTCTAATGAAATATATAATTTCTTTTTCCAGTTGAGCTTTTATACATGTTAGTATCTTTATTTACCTTCAGAATCAAGCGGGCAAGAGATGAACAGATGAAGCAATGTGCATCTGCCCTGTCCATGACCTCTATGAACTCCAAGACTCCCTCAAGGGCAAACCTAGAGGAACCCTTCTTTGATGGAGAACCAGGGAAAGTATGTTTTGCTCACACTGATAGAATGTGTATCTCTTCTGCTGTAAAACTTTAGATGACAAACATATGCAAAATACATTATGAAAATATTTTTGAGAAAGTAATAACATTTACCTATAATTATATGTGGTGACAACACTCATCACAACATCTATTAGTGTGTGTGTGTGTGTGTGTGTGTGTGTGTGTGTGTGTGTGTGTGTGTGTGTGTGTGTGTGTGTGTGTGTGTGTGTGTGTGTGACACATTTTCATTACATTCCTCCCACAATAAATCATCTGACACTGCTTGCTAGCTAAGTAATAATGTAATCACCTGTCACGTGATAGGCTGAGGTTTGTGAGCACTCGAGTGCAAAGATTTTTAACGTAGGCAATAAAAACATGAAAAGCTGCAAGAAGCTGTACCTACTTATCACTTCTATCCAAGCAAGTTGGTGAGTTATTGTGTATCTTGAGGAAGATAGTGGTATATTTGTGTTATTGAAAGTGTCAGCATTACCCATACATCAGACAGTATGACTTCTGAGATTTCTGTAGGAAGGTATAGACAGAGATCACCAGTCTAGCACATAATCCTGAAGATCTTGGTGGATTACATTATACCTTAACATCACCTTACACATATTTCTTTTTATAGATGGCAACTAATAAGATGGTGGCAAAGACTCTGCTCGAAAGACATGGAGGCAACATGCACAAGCGATACAGCTTCCCGGGCATTGTGGTGACAAGCCCTGAGCCCATAAAGGAGGAAACTGAAACTCCTCTCATTGGTAGGTATCAGTATTACTGTCATGACCATCATCACCAATGCATTTCTATGAATATAGCAAGGGAAGAGGTTCAGTAAAGAAAGGAAGTTAACACTGCTAGATGGCATAAGTTCATTTGACCAATTCTTGTTGCTATCTATTTTCATAGTTTTAATGGTTACATTGCTGTATACTTTAATCACAGTAATTTTTCTGTGATTATGATTGCTTAAACTCAAATTCTGAAGTTTTCTTAAGTTTTAGCACTCAGTTTAGCACTCATTTTTACTACCAGAGAGCAGTGATGATGTGAAAGAAGATGTTAACAAGCAGGATGAGAATAGAGTGCTTGATAACAACAAAAATGAAACTCAGATGAAGAATGAGGCTAATGAGACAGAGGCCAATGGCACCATCCCTATTCATAACACTGAGAATGATACCACTAGTCCTTGCCCTCGAAACAAGAGTGCTCCAGTGCTGGCACAAACAAACCTTCTTTCTGTGGGTAAGTGATGATCTAAAAAATGTTTTATATTCAATGTTTATTATCACTCTTACATAGGATTTTAAAATTTAAGAATGTAATGATATCTTACTTTTGGCTTCTCTGAAAATCCTTGGAACTGTAGTATATATTATATGGTATTTGTGGGGAATGCTATAGTGCTTTGTTAGATTATGGTCTTTCATATATGTTTTTATTGCTCATCAGAGCACCTACGGAGGCCCTCAAAGCTGGCCCTGCGCACAGAGACGGCGCGGCCATTCTATCGTGATGATATCTTCTACTCAGGATCACTGTGCCGCCTTCCACAGTACAGGAGCTCAGTAAGTTGCCATTGGTGTGGCATTAACCAAGGAAACAATTGTATAGATTCATTGCACTTCTAATTATGTAAAGGTCATCATTTCTGGTACCTACCTTACCTTACAAGGGGTAATCATGACAGAGATATCCCATGTTGTTTTTGGGTATTCAAGATCAGTTGAACTAATGAAAGTGAGTCCAAATCAGTAAATATGTAGGAAGAAAGAAATTGCTGTGGAAATAGATTACACTTCTATTTTTGCTTTCTTATTACCTATTTCCATTCTCTAAATGCATACTGTCATTTATGGAATGTATATCATTTTTTTTTTTTTTACTGTTGTCCTACAGCATCTTTGCTCATTAAAACTTAGAAATGAACTAAAAATGAAATATATATATATATATATATATATATATATATATATATATATATATATATATATATATATATATATATATATATATATATATATATATATATATATATATATATATATATATGTATATATATATATATATATATATATATATATATATATATATATATATATATATATATATATATATATATATATATATATATATATATATATATATATATATATATATATATATATAAGCCATGAAGAAGTATAATGTCAATCCTAATACTAGTTTTCACCAAAATCATGGACAGAAGCCATAGAATTCATTATATCTTTTATCCATCAGGAGTCAGTTGAGAAGTACCACCAGTCAGTGACACAGCTGCCACCAATGAGGGAGATAGTAGAGGAGGAAGAAGAGAGGAGCAGGTGCAAATGCTGCCCTGTTGCTATCACCAACGTAATCTCCCGCATGTTTGACTTCTCTCTCCTCTCTTCTCCTACCTTCATTATGTTGGGATTGGCTGGATTTATGAGTCTCATGGCTCTCTTCATTCCTTTCATGTTCTTGCCAGGTAGAGATCACTCCTAAATGCATTTTTTATTGACAAAATCCTTGAATACTATATGATTTTGTATAATACTATAGATTTCTTATGCAAAAGGAATATAGATTTAATTTATATATTTGCAGCTTGGATTTTTTTGTAAACAGAACCATTTCTTCTAATTATCAGGTTATGCAAAACAGCAAGGGATAACCGAGGGTTCTGTTGCCACCCTTGTGTCTACCATTGGCATCACCAATACCATTGGCAGGATTGTGTGTGGCTGGGTCTCTGATCATCCCAAGGTACAGTTTCTCTCTCTCTCTCTCTCTCTCTCTCTCTCTCTCTCTCTCTCTCTCTCTCTCTCTCTCTCTCTCTCTCTCTCTCTCTCTCTCTCTCTCTCTCTCTCTCTCTCTCTCTCTCTCTCTCTCTCTCTCTCTCTCTCTCTCTCTCTCTCTCTCTTTTTTTTTTATCTCTCTCTCTCTTTCGCTCTCTCTTTTTTTTTATTTATTTCTCTCTCTCTCTCTCTCTCTCTCTCTCTCTCTCTCTCTCTCTCTCTCTCTCTCTCTCTCTCTCTCTCTCTCTCTCTCTCTCTCTCTCTCTCTCTCTCTCTCTCTCTCTCTCTCTCTCTCTTTTTTTTTTGAGCTGCTTGGTTATTATTTTACAATTAATACAATAAATACTAATGGATTTTTCATAACCATACTCTCATGTATTTCTTCTGGTGGTTATATATTTTTATGGAAAAATATTTAGACATTAATTTGTAATCCTATGTAAGCAGAGTAAATGCAAACCGTGTATTGGTGACATGTCCTTTGGTTTAGATGGCCACTTGTGGATACTCCTTATTCTCTTCAATAACTCAGTATCTGTAACTTAGTGTCAGCTCAGGATAATTTCTCCAAATTTCATTTATTTAGATATTTTGTGATCAAAGTTGGCAGATTTTGTATTATTGTGAATTCCAGATACAGTAGTAGTGTTTGGCATATAACTGTATAAATGTCTTGTAGGTGGATGCTCTGTATGTGAACAACTTTTCCCTCATGCTGGGAGGTGGAGCAACTATGCTTCTGCCAATGATTGCCGATGAGTCGCTTCTCCTGACATACTCTGTGGCTTTTGGGTTATCTGTAGGTAAGTCAGATTCCATATCTTCAGAAATCTTCCAAAATGCTCAACTTTTGATTACATGTCAGAACCAGATTTCTATAGTGTGTGTTTTGGATAAGAGTGAAAAAAAAAAGTAGTTGCAGATATAGATTCATAGTTTGTTTTTGCTCATTGCAAATTTGGCATGAAAAAATGGACTTTGTGAAATGTTTCATGGTGCAACACATAGAAATGGATAAGACATTTGTACACTAGAAATTACATGGATAAAAGCATTTTTTTTTAATATATTAATGTAGAAATTTAATGTCCTTTTTATCTTTTTTGTTGCTGTTCAACATTCTTGTGACTAATAGTTTATACTCCATGATGAATTAATAATGATAAATTAATATGTTATAAACGTTGAGTAAGTGAGTGATATATAGTGAAAGATTTGTTCAGAGATGTTTTAGTGATATACTTTGAAGACAAAGCCCATGATCAAAGCTGTGTTTCTTGCAATATTTAAGGCACACACTTGAATGAAAAACTGTGAACTGATTGCTTTGTGTCTCATAATTAGTTTAAAAACTTCCTAGTACACTCTTGAACTATAAATTATATTACATCTGGAGAGTATCAAAATACATGTATAATTCAGTCTGATCCCACTAGTGGCATTAATAATGAGAAAGTATTGGGGGGAGGATTTTAATGTTAACTGTTTTCTTTTCAGCTGCATTTGCATCCCTGCGCTCCATTCTTCTTGTAGAGTTACTAGGCTTGGAAAAGTTAACCAATGCCTTTGGTCTCCTGCTTCTGTTCCAAGGCATTGCAGGCATCTTTGGAAGTCCAGTAGCAGGTATGGATATTGAGTAAAGGTTGAGTTTGTGTTGAAATAATTAAGTTCAGCATGTGTAATTTACAGTTGGTAAGTTTATATTGTAATTTATAGGTTCTTTATTTTGGAATGTACATTTAAAAAGAAACTATCTTTAGAAATATAGAAAATGTGTTAATTATTATATAGCTAATAAGTATCATAGTAGCTGTTATTATTACCATTATTTTGAGGCAGCTGCTCTGTCTTACAGTTATCTGATAGCCGGTCATCCTGCTATGTGGCTTTATACAGATTCTTTGCTAAATCTTCAACTTTTATATTCCTCTGCAAGATCTTGCTGAATGCCTTTTTTTTTTAGCTATCCACTGGCTTTCCATGTAATGTTATGAAGCAACTGATACTTTGCCTCATATCTTTCATTCATTTCTGTTTCATGACAAACCATCATATTATATATATGTCCTGTGTCGTTGTTTCTGATCCCAAATCTTTACCTCAGCTTATTGGGTTTAAAGTGTTATCTTAAATAGCATGTAACACTGTTTAATAAACAGTTGTAATATCATATTCTTAATTCTTCAGTTGTCTTGAATAGTTAAGCATTTCTGCTGAAAGATTTGACATTTTTTATGTATAGAATTCTTATTTCTGAAGTTAGTGATATCCTAAGGCATATTTTTCTTTTTTTCCAACCAGGTGCATTTGTGGACTTGACAGAGACTTATGATATTAGCTTCTTTGTGTTTGGTGGATTGTTTGCCCTGTCTGGAGTGATGTGCATTCCCCTCCGCTACATCAAGGAATGGGAAGATAAGAGAAATGAGAGGAAGCACCAAGAGTGTAACACAATGGAAATGAAAGCTTGAATTGGAGAGATTCCACAATGTCAGTGAAAGAAATGAGTGATACATAAACAGTTCTTGGTCTGTTCTTGTTAATTTACATGTACAATTTGAAGGACTTTGTAAGTGTTGAAGCCACCCTGTGTATTGTTTAGTACAATTTTATGCTTCAGATACAAAGCAGATTTTCTTATTAAGAAACCTGGAGCAGCTGAAAAGTGAAAAGAAAACCTTGTGTAATGTTTGGATAATTTTATAAAGATTTTTTTCTAAGAACAATGCAACCATGCACAGCTATGCACCGAATAAAGTTACTAAATAGGAGAATAAAGCATATTATCAAGTTCTCAAAATTTATAAAATATGTGAGGTGAGCAGTTATGTTTGTAAGTTTATCTATCATTGTTACTGACCTGTTCATAGCATATGATTATGCTACATAGAAAGAAAGCTTATTATCTACTATGTTTCATTAGAGAAAAGGTAATAGGCACTTAAGATGTAACTGTTCATCTAACATCTCTTATGTTAGAGTACATGTTTGTGTGTATATATATATATATATATATATATATATATATATATATATATATATATATATATATATATATATATATATATATATATATATATATATATATATACACAGATGATACATATTACATGTGTATGCTGTGTAAAGACAAAGAACAAGTTTTCAAGTATATGCTAGATACACTGGAACAAAAAAGTTGGAACAAAAAAGCTGTGTATGTGCATTGATTATATTACTCATCATCTCTGTATTGGTTAAAATATAGTATTTTACGAAGTTTGCTTCAGATTTGGCACATTTTTTAATATTCATGTCCATATCATTCATCATCATGTGGTAGTCATTTAAACCCCAACACTCATTAATTCAGTATTCACTTCATTCACTGTATAATATCATTCTCTTTTCTTGGTCTTCACTTGCTAAAGATGGGTTTGTACCATTTTATTTTTACCTCACAATTTGTTATCTCTATTTTTAATGTGCTCTTTTTCTAATGTAGTGCCATAATTTTTATCTTTCATCTGGGATAAATGTGCATTAAATTGATGCATGTGAGTCAGTTCCCATTTTAGTACATAAAGCACTGTTAAATTTTGAATATGCTGAGGTACAAAACTGTTTCCATGAATTTTTACTTTGTGTGATATTTAAGAACAAAAGACACCCATGGAAGAGTACTGCTCACTGGAGGGAAGGAACATACCATTTGTAGTTCACTCAAATAAATTAAGAGTCTGTAGATTTCTAGTGGTTAGTTGTTGCAAAGTAAGCATATTTTTTATAGCAAAGCCATTATGTTAGGATTTCATAATCATCATAGATTTAGTCAACCATTGTATTCATATATATAAGGGTACATTAATTAACTATTAGTAATGTGTGATAAAATAGAGGCTGTGTCACTGTCTCTTGTCACTTAATCAATGCAATTCTGCGTACCGGTGTTGAGGTACAGGTGAAATACATAGTTTGTTTAAGCCTCATGTCATGAACAACTATGGAAACTAAAGCAGGTCTTCTTCATGATAAAGAAAGGCTAGCTCTGTACTTACTCAATCAGCCTTTTTGCCTAATTGTCATCATCTTGTCACAAATCACTATAAGCAAATGGCACTTTAATATATGAGCATTGCAGAATGTCAGTATTGTAATTTTACAAAAATCAGCTGGTCTATATATTCCTTGAAGTTAGATGGGGAAGTGGATGAAAGGAAAATACATAGAACCTCACATACAGTACTGCACAGGGTAGTTATCAGCAACAGTTGTGCAGCATACTGAGCATTGTGGTTGAGAGCACTGCTTGAAGTGTATATGAAAAGTCTAGTTGCTTGTAGTATCTGGTCCCCTAAAAGAAAAAAAAAATGTGTATATATATATATATATATATATATATATATATATATATATATATATATATATATATATATATATATATATATATATATATATATATATATATATATATATATATATATATATATATATATATATATATATATATATAAATCAAGACTCAGTAATATGCACCACTATTCAAGGAAACAATTTAATGTACTACTGCATGGCTTTTGTGGAACTGATAAAGCACTTAATTTTTGTGGAGGGTTGATGTTCATAACTGACACAAAGATATAGTACTTAAAACCATCAGTATGACATCTTTGTAATGTTAAACCAGATAGCTATATATTTATATAGATCATACCAGCACTTGTCACAACTGAACTTGAATGGTAAGCTGTATTATTATTATTATTGAATTAGTACCTTATATTTGTCATCTGTAACTATTGAAGATGACGATGTTTCACATTATGTACTGAAACCCCATGTCATGAAAACTGATCTTGGATAAATTAAAAAATTATTTTTTTTTTTTTTCTAAATAATATACAATATTTTTAAAATAAATTTTAGCATATTGACAAAAGAACTAGACTTTCTCAATATTCACAGCTGTAATGCTTTTTATTCTGTATGTACTTAAAATGTGCAATTTTTTCCATTACTGAAATACGTCCAGTGTGATATAAAGTTGATATTAAGGTAATGGAGTGATTCAGCATGAGTTAGAATATATTTAGTTAGCTCTTATCATAATTATGGTTTTGTAGTTGAGACAACGCTGAACCAGAATGTTTCCCAACAACATTAGAGATGTATCATCTACTTGTTTTACATTGCTAGATTTTTATTTTATTTATAGTTAGAGTATACTAAAAGTAGTTGTGTGTGTGTGTGTGAAGGGGGATAGAGAGGGCATGTATTCCCCTGGGACAAAGTTCAGTTTAGTCTCCCCTTCCCAAGATGGTTACACAAGGCAAGTTAATTGATATTTTGGCGCTTGATGGTTACGCCTTTATGCGCCCCTCCCCACCCTGCTCAAGGGGCGGTGTGCCCAAGTCTGAAGTGCTGCTGGTCTTGTGCAATATCATGAATAACCCTTATATACATCATTTTGAAGGCTGATAGTGTGTCATTCATGTGTGTGATAACCTCGAGTATAACGGACAAAACTGCAGCAGGAACAAATCTAGAATAAGTTAAGAGGGAATACGCATTTAAAATTCAGATTTTTTTTTTTCTCTCAGTCTTATTAAAGATGCAAGGAATTAGTAATGTAACCCAGGAATGTTGTTTCTGTTGAGAGTAACAACACCGTACACCTTTTCATCTAGGTGAGTTCCTGCATTCGAAGCATCGATTAAAGCATACTGTGTATATAGCCATATAGGGTTTTGAACTTTTATACTGTACCTTGTCGCCCTGTACATGTGCGACTATAAAGGCAGCGTTGCTCTTGTATCTTAAAAAGAAAAAAAGAAAAAAAAAATAGAAGAATAAAAATTAACAGAAGCTCATTACCCAGATGCCATTAAATATTTTTTGTAAGTTCTTTTGTATTGTCGATAAAATGTAAAATTCAGGTTCACGACCCTCTCCCTCAAAAAAAAAAAAAAAAAATGGCTACATTATAATAAGTTTTTAATTCAAGTTGTTATTTTTCATTTCCTTTCTTCTCTTTCAAGGTATTTCTCTGACCATGATGCCTACATTTGCATGTATTAGCCCAAAAAACAAAATTCAACAGTAGTATTAATGAACATAGGTTTTGTTAGGCATATCAACGTATGCGTACGCGTACGGTAGAAGTCATCGAAATATTCCCATAAACATGCTATTCATTTTGACACACACGATCATGTACATCGGATCATGCTTAATCTCGAATGAACTGTAATTAGCTGGCGATTACGAGTGTAGGACGTGATCGCCATCATGTTAGCGGCTAGAACTCACTATCACGAGTCCAGCACATGATCCTCAAGACAATGGGTGAATCACACACACACACACACACACACACACGTTCATTTTATATATATATATATATATATATATATATATATATATATATATATATATATATATATATATATATATATATATATATAATATATATATAATTATGAGAGAGAGAGAGAGAGAGAGAGAGAGAGAGAGAGAGAGAGAGATCTGCGTGAGGTTGATATAGCAGTGCATTAACAGCTAGTACAGTTGAACTGAATAATGCATGTTGCGTATAAGAATGATTGAAAACTACCTAGTGACACCGTAGTACTTTGGGCAAGTGGAAAACTTGGGTGATTTTTTTTTTATGATACAGCGTAATGGTAACAGTAATATAATGGGTGAAAAATATATGATATAAAAGAATGAAAAAGAAAGGAGAGAGAGAGAAAAAAATAAATAAATAAACGACAGCACGATTGCCTGGCACGGGCACAAGTATACAAGTTATTCCCAGATGAAGCTCACCACACCTCTTAAGTTGCTGGCGTGTACTTTGTTCCTTATACTGAGCCGGGAAGAAATCCCATCTTACATCAATATGAATATCAAAAGTAAATAGCAGTATTCATACCACTCATATCCTAACAGAGGGAGGCAATATAACCTGGTAAAATAAAAGTACAAAATCAGTTGGTGGCACCTCGCGGATACAGGGAAACTGGGGAGCGGGGATGGAGAGGAAAGTGATTTAAGAGTTCAGTAGCATGTGTTGTCGTGAGCGGGTAGGGTGTGCTCGGGGGTCTCTCGTGTCATCTCGTCTTGCTCGTTCTTAGTGACACGTTTGAGAGTGCAGAATCGCTTTAAAGGCTTTATATGACTAGTAAATTGGTGGATCAATAGATATATCGTGATGCCGAGAGTTCACGGGCCATGGATGACTCTATGAAGGAATTAGTGATTTTCTTTTTATGAGTTACTGAGGTGCTGCGAGTAAACAGGTGACAAAAAAAAAAAAAAAAAGTGAGTTGATTGCGTAGGTGAAGCGTTGAAGGAACACAAGCTTGACAATGACCGATAGCCACACTTATATCAACACAGGACCCGCCACCACCAAGACAGCCGATACTGCAGACATCGACTTCCTGACAGATGCTAATGTATATTACAACCTACCACCTCCTTTACCCATGGGGCTCTGCCGGGGGGCGTCACTCCCTCGTGGACGTTACGCAGCGCAACATCAGCTGATGCGGGCATCTTCATCCTGCCCTGCATCACCCAAACTGACTACTGTTACTGCTGCTGCTCCTGTACCAACCACTGATGTCAACACCCGTGGGAAGAGAGAAGGGGAGGCTCTTGCACGTCCCGTGAAGTCGCCTTTTCCCATCACGCCCAGGAGGAACGATGCTACTCAGGAAAATGGAGGGAAAGATGCACCGCTGCCGCCGCTGAAGGCGAGAGGAGTTCCAAAGCCGAGGAGTAAAATGCTACCACATACGCGCTCCTTCGATCTCGACCACATATGTCAGAATCTGGTGAGGGTAGCCACTAAGCCTCGCAGTAATTCCTTCAGCATTGATCTTCCATGGAGACGGAGGAAGAAGGTGGTGGATGCCACGCCTCCAGGTATTAGAGAAGATTCCGGTGAAGATGGCCACATCGGGCTTGGACAAAACCAGGCAGGTGCCTCAAAGCTCGAACCTCCGAGGGAGCCCAACCCGCTGTCACACTCAGAGCTTGAACACTCAAGGGAATCCACCTGGCAGTCACACTCAGTGCCCGAACCCCCAAGGGAACCTGCTCCGATGTCACCTGCAGACCAGGGCCCCCAGGTGCTTAACAGTAGCAACAATAGTAGTAGCAGTAGCAGTAGTAGCAACAGCAGTAATAGTGAAAATTATTGTGATGGTGAAGACTGTTCGGCGGACGTGCGTCCTAGCGTCACTTACCTAAGGAGATGCGGGCAGCGGAAGCAAGTTGGGCGCAGTAGCAGCATGGGAGGAGAAGTGGTAAATGCTCTTTATCATTGCACTGCTACGCTTCCTCTTCATTCAAGAAGTGCGTCCAGTCCCGTCGACAGTTCCAAGGCGAGTGCGGATCAGCGACCTATGCTGGACGTGAACGCAAATCTAGATGAATGGTTGCGAAAGGAACGGTGGCTGGAGAAGAAACGATGTTCAAGAAACTTCCGGTCATCAAGTAAGTAATTCCCTTACGTAACTTGTATTCACCAGCCATTACGTATTTACACATATATTCACAAATTACATGATAATGTGGATACCTTGTGCGTTATGTCATGTGGCTGAAAGTTAACGGATCGATCGAAGGAAAGGTTTTCAAAATATTAGGTTGGGGAAAAGAAGTAAAAGGAAGTGGCTTTAAATAAAAATTTCACCTAAGTAACACTGACCTATTTAGTTACTTAATTTATATTGTGCAGTGTATACACATATGTTTGCATTTAATCAGTTGCGTAGTTAAGGCTGATAGCCTTGGATATTTTTGCCTTGTAAAAGGTTTTTACAACTAGACAACAGTCAATGTGTAACAGAGCGGAACTCGACTTGCAGAAGCTCTTGGCAAACTTGACAACCCTAAAGGATTTTTCATTAGTCAGAAACTTCCTGATTTCAGCCAAGATGAGTGTTGGAAGTATAAAAGTTTAGGTTGAGATATTTTATTTATGTGGATATATTTTGCTGTTTTTTTACTTATTATTATTATTATTATTATTATTATTATTATTATTATTATCATCATCATCATCATCATCATCATCATCATCATCATCATCATTAGGCCCCTTTGTATTTTTTCTGTGAATTGCTCCTGTCATGAGCCTTGAAAGTAGTGTGTGATCCATGAAAAATAGTAATAAACATAGATATGCAAGTAAAAAATAAATCTATTAATAACAAATAAATGTTTGAAATGATTATATAAATAGAGAAGAAAATATATAAATAAAATCAATAAAAAATAGACAAATATGGAACTGATTTAACCGTTTTCATGATAGTGTCGAATGTTAAAATTGCTTTGTTGTGACTTTTTCCAAAGCTGTGCATGTAAGCTTTTATTACACGAGGAAACTCAGCCAAGGGAGCCAAGGGGTGACGTAGCGGCCTGTGTGAGGTATGGGATTCGCGGAAGTTGCAAGTTTTCCTGTATCAATATCTCTCTCTCTCTCTCTCTCTCTCTCTCTCTCTCTCTCTCTCTCTCTCTCTCTCTCTCTCTCTCTCTCTCTCTCTCTCTCTCTATATATATATATATACACACACACACACACACACATATCCTGGGCGCGGCGTGGCAAATGGGCGAGCTTCTTAATGTGTAGCCCCAGTTCACCTAGCAGCAAGTAGGTACGGGATGTAACCCGAGAGGTTGTGACCTCGCTGTCCCGGTGTGTGGTGTGTCAGTGGTCTCAGTCCTACCCAAAGATCGGTCACTGTGAGCTCTGCGCTCTTTCCGTAGGGGAACGGCTGGCTGGGTGACCAGGAGGCGACCGTAGGTGAATCACACACACACACACACACACACACACACACACACACACACAGAGAGAGAGAGAGAGAGAGAGTCATAATTCTCGGAGATTGTACGTGTTTCGGTCCTCGTCGTAATTGTTATTGTTGTTGTTGTTGTTGCTGGTAGTGGTGGTTCTGCTGTCGCCTGTTTTCTGGACGGGGCCTACCTAGTATAGCTACTTGAATAGAATTTCGATGGAGAACACTGTCCTTTCCTGTGTCCTCCTTTGCCAGTTCAGATCACTGCTATTTGCAAACACTACGTACATTGCAAAATTAGATTAGCCTGTATTATGAATATCTTACAAATGTATATTATCGTTTCCTGTCTTCTATATTTCTAAAAGCTATATAATCACTTAACAGTTTTAGCATGTCAGTGGAAACTCTCCTGATCTACGCCTTGTGAATACCTCAAACCTATTATGTTACCTTACTTGAAGGGGAGAAAGTGACATTAATATTCACCACACCCTACATGATATGGAGTGGGAATAAGTCCGGAGCGGCTGGCAACCTGGTGACTGGCAAGCTTAGAGAGTCAGGTGTAGGAAGTAATAAAGTATAATTTTTTTCCTTGATGAGTCACGCGTATGAGTGTGCTTCCTCGTAACTTGGCATCATCGTGTTAATCGTTCCGCAGAGATAAAATAAAACAAGAACAAGGGATATTGTATATAGAAGGAGATTATTTAATGCAAATCGTGACGTCATTTAAACACGGCATAGCTCTTGAAACTCTTTATCAAACAAACCCGTGTTCGGAAAAGTTATGTCAGAAAGAAACGCTCGCGTCTTGCACCTGCCGTTCCCGCGAGTGGCCGAGGATGTGAGGGTGCGCGAAGAATTAGGGCGCGAACGAAGAAATGTGAAGGAAAAATTGGCTAAGTGAGTTCTAATTTTGGGTAGAGGCGAAGAATTCCTGCGCATGGAGAAAGGGTAGCGGCGGGTATGATGGACGCCAGGCTGATACGGTTCACCAGCACAGCGTGGGTACGCGGGGCCGGGGTGCTGCAGCATTGGGGAACCCAAGATTTTTCCTAAAAGCTGTGATGCTTGGCCATTACTGCAGTAACACACACACACACACACACACACACACACACACACACACACACACACACTCTCTCTCTCTCTCTCTCTCTCTCTCTCTCTCTCTCTCTCTCTCTCTCTCTCTCTCTCTCTCTCTCTCTCTCTCTCTCTCTCTCTCTCTCTCAAATGTTCGCGCCCTACCCGCATCCCAGGAAACAGGAAATTACTTACTATTGACGTAATGCCACGTGTGTTACGCGCCTCAATTTTTATTATTCACTGTATGCCTTCTGTTCAGTTTTGTATTTATTTTGTACTTCCGGTGGGCAGTTCAGTTAACTATTTACTCATTTATCTTCTTTCATTCTGATTCTCAATTATTAGAATTTGTCCTCATCTTTCTCCGCGTTTATTGCCTCAGTTTGTGATGAAAAAAAAAATGAAGCTAAGGATAATTCGTTAATGCTGTGTTCACTATCTTGGCTGAGGCGAGGAAGGCGCTGCGTAGGTTGGGTTCCTTACTTCCTTGCATCGCTGTGGCACAGGTTGAATTTTTTTTTTTTTTTTTTTTATCTCGCACCAGCTGTGTGGGTGTGGACGGGGAAGGGAGCGGAAAGGAAGGAGGGATATACGTATACAGGACGAAAAAAGAATGTTCGTTTTCATGTGGGTTGATTTTTTTTCCCATTTGTCCGACGCGCTCCTCTCTCTCTCTCTCTCTCTCTCTCTCTCTCTCTCTCTCTCTCTCTCTCTCTCTCTCTCTCTCTCTGAGCCAGATTTGAATTAGGTAATAAGTTTATGCATCGTTTCATCAATTATTCCTGAATTCGTTAATTTATGTACGCTTTTCTTCCATGCTTTGTGATTCTTTATTAATTTACTCGTTCGTATGATAAAATACCATCTTGTTTCATTTATTCATCCGTTTCTTTTTCCCTTTCAGTCTTTTATTTGTTATTCATACATTTTATTACAGGTTTATTCATTTATAGCATACTTTCTTGACTCATTCATTCATCCCCTCGCCTTTTCATTGGCTCAGTATTGCAATGTGGTTGCAGCAGCTGCGTGTGCCAGTCAGGAGAGCAAGTACAAGTGTGTGTCACTAATCACGCCCACTACACGCACCCTTCCTTGCCTCCTCGCCTCAGCACCACAGGCGACTGTCCTGACAAAGATCCTTGCCCTCACACCTCTAATTTTGTCCTGCCCTCCTTCCTGCCCTGAGCGGCTTGACGGGTGTGAAGATGTCATCACCGCGGTGTGTGTGTGTGTGTGTGTGTGTGTGTGTGTGTGTGTGTATGTTCGGTGCTTGAAGCTGGTTGGTCCCTGCACTGCTCAGTAACATGACGCAGTAAATTAATGAGATCTGCTACTGGTGTTTGTCGGTAGCTGTTGATGACACGTGCTTCCCCTTCCCCCATTTCTCTCTCTCTCTCTCTCTCTCTCTCTCTCTCTCTCTCTCTCTCTCTCTCTCTCTCTCTCTCTCTCTTAAAAAGACGTTATTACTCAGTCTTCTTTGTTTCTTTGTTACGAAGTCTACAAAACAACCCACATAATGATGCCACATTACTTATACCTGCCTACCATGCTTGGCTTGTTGTGAACCCTTCTGTTAGGGAACAACACATGGGGCTGTCGGTGCGGGAAGGGCGTGAGGCAGCTGTTGAGACGTGGATTACAGGAGTCTTTCGCCACATCTGTTCTTCTGTTGGGTTAGTGGTGATGTTGGTGGTACTGGTGTTGGTGGTGGTAGTGGTGGTGATGGTGATGGTAGTGTCGCGTACCTCTTTTCCCAGAGCTGCTGCCCCTTTGTGGACTTCCCTCCCTTGCCCTCCCTTTCCCCTCCCCTCACTTCCTTCCTCTTCTTATCCGCCGTTCCTCCTTCCTCTTTCCTCCTCTCCCGTGCTTTGTGCTCTACGTCTCTCACGCCTCTTTTTTTTTTTTTTTTTATTGTGTCGGCATGTCTCTTCTCAGTTCATGTTTCCTAGAGAAGATTTGCTCACCCCCCTCTCCGCTTCATGTCCTCCCATTCCTTTCATCTTTCCCTCCCTCCTGTCTCCCCTTACGAGGGCTTAGGCCTAGGGACTGTCATGCCTCGGGTCTGGGTTTATGAGAAACTAATTGAAACCAAGGAGAAGGAGGAGGACACAGGGGAAAATAGTCATATTTCCTTGCTTTAGTTCTGATAAATTCGTATTAACGTGTGTGTGTGTGTGCGTGTGTGTGTGTGTACTCAGTCTCTGCCACTTTCCCTCTGGCCAGAGCATTCACTAATAGATCCATTCAGATGTTGCTTAGTACATTGCTTACCTTGTGGGTATTATGTTCTCCTATTGCACGCCATCAGCCTTTAGTTTGTTCTCAATCAAACAAACTCTGGGATCATCTTTCACCTCTGATGTCTTTGTGTTCTAGTTACTGAGGCGAAGCTTGTGACCAACGACCAGTGTCCTCACCATTGTAGGCCATTGTGGCCCTAACAACCTTCCCGGCGAGTCCTAGGTGGCTACTTAGTGCCTTATTTTTAGAAGTGCTATAGAGCGAGTCCAAGATGGTGATACTTTTGAGTCATAAACAGATTTGCAGAGGCTGGTGGGTAAGGCGTGGCCGGGTGAGAGCAGCAGTAGATAGGTAAGGAGAGAGAGAGAGAGAGAGAGAGAGAGAGAGAGAGAGAGAGAGAGAGAGAGAGAGAGAGAGAGAGAGGTAAGGGAAGGTTGAGGTTAAATATAACGCGGTTTCAATATCAGGCTTCTACGTTTATTGACACTTGAACGAGGAGTCTGGCGGCTGGTGGGGAGGTGGACTGTGATGGCTGAAAGGTTTGGGTGGATCCTCTCGTCGTGTTGTGTCGATGTTGACTTGCAATGGCCACGGGCAGCGTCTGGCGAGATGCGGAAGCTACTTTTTCCCTCTCAACTAAGGGCGGCATACTGTGAACCATCTTACGTAACGACTTCCCTTTACCTTGTAGTTGATTTTTAAAGCAAATGCGGCTGTTTTACTTTATATTCATAGAGCACGTAAAGGGAACAAAGGAAGAAATTTATGTGGTAATGGTGTGACCTTCCTGAGAATTGCTAGCTTTACATCCCAGTAGCTATTTCATGCCAACCATCATGTTTGGCTTCAAGAGAGAGAGAGAGAGAGAGAGAGAGAGAGAGAGAGAGAGAGAGAGAGAGGACCAGCCTTCACGTACGTCATAAATCTGCCTTCAAACGGTTACCGAGGTTGGCGACGCGTGTGGTGAGGCACTGTGGAGATGGCTGTCCTGTTCCTGGGTTGGTCTGGCGCCGCGACGCTCCGTGATAGTCTTCTCCCTCCTTCCCCTCCCGTCTGTTTACCTCCCGACCAGTTATCCTGACGCGAGGGTTTGCACGTCTGGAATATAAAAGCATTTTTATCCCTATTCGCCACATGGCTTATTGTTGCTTGTCTTTAAGTACGGTGAGTCACTCAGCTCCGCAGGATGAGTGGCTGGCATTAATCTGTGACGCCTTCTTGCATCACTAGGCACTCAGGGCGGCGGGGTGGGCCCTGGTAGAGGAGCACAGTGACTTGGGCCTAACACGTGCACATCTCTTCCATCCCTTGTGGGCGGACATTTTTGGGCGGAGAGTCAGAGCAGCAGGCACAGTGAAATGATGCAGGAAATTCCACTTATGTTGTTGTTTACGCCATCCTCTTGTGCGATACAGTCTCTAAGATGCCATGTGTTGTTGTCGTTGCTGCTGCTAGTGTTGGTGTTGATGTTGTTGTGTAATTCCTCCTTTGGTACTGTGGACGCGCCCAGGTTAGGAAAATAGTGGTTCTGTATTCCCAACTTGTAAAAGGTTGTTGCTAAAGGGGACCAGGCGAGGGGACTGAGTACTTCCCCATTCTGTATTTCTCTCCAAACTGAAACAAAACGTGACACCATGACTCGGCCACCCTTCATGGGAAAAGTGAACCTCTACTACTACTGTTATTGTTATTATTACTTCGAATTTTCCCCATCTTTCAAAACCGTATCCATTGTTTTCCCCACTCACACCAAGCTTTTCTGGCCCGTCCTCATCAACAATCGAGCCGGGTGGACTGTATACGTATTAGCACGAGTGAAGAAATCCGCTGCCTTTCTTCACCCTCTCTTCCCCTCTCCTATCCTTCCTTCCGCCACATATGCATTCAGCTTGTGTTTCCCATGTGTGGACGTCCAGCTTGTCTTGCTTCCCCATGTGTGTTGATCGTGTGTTCCTCAGGATGGGAGTGCCTGTGATGCCGAAGGGCGCGTGTAAAGCCCCATACTCGCAGTTCACATCCTTCGCCTCCCTCCCCGTCGCCAGCCTTATATGGTCCCTGCTGCTCTCCTCTCACCGTTCCCACACGTAATGCCTTGCTGAGATCACACTTCGATTCAGATGGTATTTGTGATCGATTTTTTTTTTTCCTCAGTTGCCTGTCAGTGTACTGTACGTTATCAAGGACCTAACTTAACCTCACTTAACCTGACCTCATTTTCCTGTGGTTTTGTGAGATGAGGCTGTATATTTTTCCCTTTTTCCATAACTTTCTAATAATGCGAGAGAAACAGCAGGAAAGATATGTTTTAATTAGGAGATTGATAGAAATAGATAAATAGTAATATAAACACTTTGAATTGGTCTGTCACCTTTTATATCTTAAGGATAATTGAAAACCCTTCCCACGTTTATTTCCAATTCCACAAATAGTCTCGTTTGCTGAAAGGAAATACCGAAATTATTATTGCGACATTACTTACTTGGCACGGCGAGACAATGACTTGAGGTATGCGGAGAGAGAGAGAGAGAGAGAGAGAGAGAGAGAGAGAGAGAGAGAGAGAGAGAGAGAGAGAGAGAGAGAGAGAGAGAGAGAGATTATGTTCTATTTCTGCCTTCTCTTTCTATTTTTCTCTTATTATTGTATTCTGAGAGAGAGAGAGAGAGAGAGAGAGAGAGAGAGAGAGAGAGAGAGAGAGAGAGAGAGAGAGAGAGAGAGAGATTATGTTCTATTTCTGCCTTCTCTTTCTATTTTTTCACTTATTATTGTATTCTGAGAGAGAGAGAGAGAGAGAGAGAGAGAGAGAGAGAGAGAGAGAGAGAGAGAGAGAGAGAGAGAGAACAACGGGGGACAAGAACGAGAGCATCGTCTACTACGTATACTCTGCTCATCCCCCCCGGAGGATGGCTAGGGCTAGTGTGACCTTCAGACCAATATAGTTTGTGACCACTTGACGCCGACGAACCTGCTGAGCGTGACGAAGATGGAGGAGGAGAAAGAAGAGGAGCAGGTAGAGGCAGCAGGTGAATCAGTCCCGTGCCTCTCCCCGCCTGAAAACAGAGGCTTGTGTAGGGCACGGTAGCACCCAAAAACCCACCTCGTTCTACTTCTCCCCGCCCCGCCCCGCCCCGCCCCGCCTAGCTCATTCCCTCCGCAGCCCTCCCCCTCTCAGCCTCTCGTGTGTACGCCAGAGGAAAGGGAAAAAGGCAAGGTGTAGCGGGATAGTGGGTGATGTTACTGGTATTTCCTTGGTTTCTTCTTCATTTTGGTTGTTATTACCTTCGGCGTTATGTGATCCTGTATTTGTAGCAGTATTTTATCAATCAGTCCATTATTATTCTTATTATTGCTATTTTCCGTGAGTGTGTGTGTGTGTGTGTGTGTGTGTGTGTGTCTGTGTGTGTGCACAGGTGGGGGCGGGTGTGTGCGTGCGTGACCGTTGTTGATTATAATAGATATTACGATGAAGAAAAAGAAAAAAAGAAGTTTATATCGTAAAATGCGAGGATTTATTCTTTGTGTGTTGCATGGATGTTATAAAAAGCAAATGTTGATTACTAATGCAGATTGCTATCATAAGTGCAAACGAAAGTGTAAAGTAATTAATAAAGCAGTGAAATCAAGTGACAGCTGATCCCCGGATGAAAGTTATGGATAGATAAAGGAAATATATACAAGGCATGGCCAAAGTTGAAGATTTATCCTGGGAAAGGCAGACACACGAAGAAAACGTCATCCTGGGAATGGTTTAAGAGTCAGAAAAGGCCTGGCTGGGTACTTAAGAGTGTCGGGTGTTGGGAGAGGAAATAGCAATCGGGTTACAGGACCTGAAACTTGATCAAGGCGACCTCCGTCCTCACACACCACCCCTGCCTTCCCAACTGTGCGTGCCTCACACCTTACACCCTCTTATTTTTTTCCTTTCTTTTTCCATTTCCCTCCTCCTTCTCCTCCTCCTCCTCCTCCTCCTCCTCCTCCTCCTCCTCCTCCTCCTCCTAAACACACACACACACACACACACACACACACACACACACACACACACACACACACACACACACACACACACACACACACACACACACACACACACACACACACACACACACACACACACACACACACACACACACACACACACACACACACACACCTGTCATAACGTTTCTGTGGCCCACGGCAGTAGAGGAGCCACGTAACATATGACTTCCAAGTAATGTTGACAGGAACAGCCGTGTTTCAGTGTGGTATCTCCTAGGGCGAGACATCCACAAGGAGTAAATAACCAGGCATGTGAGGCAGAAGTTGAAAGCGAGAAGTATGTTTATCAGTTACACGTGCATTCATATTTCTTTCCGTCTTATATTACATTCAAGTGGGCCGCCTTGAGATGCCCCGCCGGCCTGGTATCGCCCATGGTCCCAGACAGTCGCTCTACTCCAAGGGCTCCGAATAAGAACGGTGGCCCCTTAGCCGTGACTCATGGTATAGGGTGTGAGGGATGAACTAGCCACGCCTGTTAGGTTATAAATAGCCGAGGGGAAGGGTAAGATGAATCTCCCCTACCCTTTCCCCACCACGACCCAGGTCCCAAGGAACGGTAGGGCATTCATGTTTTAGGGCTGCCTCTTGAAGAACACCTCATTGTGATGCTCGAGCTGCTTCGATTACCGGTCTTGCTGCAGTGTTGTCTCATGAAGGAGGGTTTTCATTCATTTATTTTGCTGTTATTTTTCTTTATGATGTTTCACCGCATATTTTGTTTAGTTGGTGGTCTTTACGGGAACCTGACTAGAGAAAATATGGTATTTCAGTGGGAGAAAATTCATTGGAAGGGTAACTTGTATAAACGTCAGTCTAAGCTGTATTGTGACTGATGATACGTATAATCTGTTGAATGGGCTAATTTGTGGACTGTGAAAGATTGTTATATCGATTATATGATTACTTTATTGGTTGTAGGTCGATAATATCAAGGAATGCAATGTGTTTCAGCAAACAGTATACAATATATTATGACCTAATTTAGTTATGACAGAGACTGCATTTTCAGATGTTTCGGTGTCTTATTTCGACTCGTTTTAAACAGACAAGTGGAAGTTTCGGGGGTTTTCAAGTGTGCTTTCATAATTCTATTGATAGTTTGACAAAGATTCATCGTAATTTTATTTTGTACAATGAAGCTCCTCTATCACACTTAAAGAGACCGAGGAGTGCTCCTGCGTTCGAAAGTGAGTAAGCCATAGGCACATTATGCAGTTGAAGAACTGCACACATGAAATCTTCCAGAAAGTGTTTATGCTATGTAAAGCATAGTTTTATCTTAATAATTCAAGTGAACTACGAATTGTATTATTAATCTGGCATGCGATGATAGGTTTCCAAGAAAGAAGATAGGAAGGCAGGTAGGAGCTGGAGTATCAGGGACCTGCAGCATCCTGTGCGTAAGAGGAAGTTATACCGAGTAATGATAAGAGCTTGGGCGTCAGGAAGATGTTTGTCGGTCTTTGTTAGTTACCTAGTAGTCGCCTCAGTGTCAAGTGATCTCGTCTGCACTTCAGAGTTTTTTTTTTTTTTTTTGTTAATTGTCCTCTTCATGTTCGTGGAGACTGGGTATGTCTCAATTACGAGCGAACAGACAGATGAGTGATGCTAACTCACAAGGCAGAGGGAGGTTGAATATTTCCCGCCGGCGGCGAGATCGCCGATATGAATCCGACCCCCAGTTGTTAGCTACGATGATACCCCCGAAGCCTGTCAGGCCAGCTGCACCGCCCAATGGTCCTATGCTTTGGCCCCCCTCGCCCAGCACCAGAGACCTGAACAGTGCATGGTACACACCACTGATTCCCACACTCCAGCATCCGTTACCTCCCGCGGGCGCCTCTACTTCTAGATGGAATCAAACTTTCCCCCGTGATTCCCACCCTCCTCATCATCCTGCGCCCAGCCTCAAACAGTCTTGCAGGCATAGGAGCGTTTCATTAATACACGATACCTTCTTAGATAGAAAAGCAAGGAAAGCAATCCAATCATACTCATTTATCCCGCCGTCATCGCCACCCAAAGAACGTCCACCATTGCCACCCAGAGGTCTGCCAGTTGCACCACCTAAAGAGCGATCACTAGTGGCACCCAAAGAGAGTCCACCAATTCCACTACACAAAAAACGACTGATAGTGGCTTCTAAAAAGCGTCAGTGTAGGGAGACGGCCTCCCAGAAGCGCCACCACGTTACAAAAAGTAAGGAAGAGTGATAATAACAGAGTAAAATACAGTAAATATGATTTAAAGAAAAGTCAAATGGGACTTTGAAATCGACTAAATGACACACACACACACACACACACACACACACACACACACACACACACACACACACACACACACACACACACACACACACACACACACACACACAGATAATATTTATGGCTGTCACTTGGTATGCTGGGGTTCACACAACGCTCGGGCTGCTAAGGGTTTTCATTCAATGAGCAGTTATTGCACTCTCTGAGCAAAAGGCTAGGGTGTGAGGTGTGTGAAAGGTCACAGCCTCAATCACTGTTTGGGCTGTGGGAACTCTGAACTTTTCCGGAGGGTGATGAATGGTGATCGTGAGTCCAGCATGTGCTTCATAGGCATCTCTGCTTTCATAATTTATTCATATTACTTTCAGATTTTATTGCTTTTTATTTGCTCAGAAATTGTGCTTTTGTCAAACACTTTATTGCTCATTGAAAGTATGTTTATTTTATTTTTTCTCAAGGTTTATGGGGAGGAAAAGGTTTTGAGCTTTGTTTTTTTTTTTTTTTTTTTTTTGTCTTGAGCATTCTGTTCCCTGTGTACAGTAACCTCAACTCTTATTTGTCCAGTAGATTCTATTGTAGGCGATCTTGTGTAAAAGAAGTTCCATGGTCTGGCAGTGGAGTTAGAATTACCGTAATTAGTCACTTGCAGACATCCTCAGTTTTACGGTACGAGTAGTTGGTGGGCACTCATTTCCTACACTGATATATATATATATATATATATATATATATATATATATATATATATATATATATATATATATATATATATATATATATATATATATATATATATATATATATATATATATATATAAATATATATATATATATATATATATATATATATATATATATATATATATATATATATATATATATATATATATATATATATATAATTGTTCATAGGCACTTAATCATGAAATTTTCATTCAGTTAATTTTTAGTTAATTTCATGATACTCAAAACAGTGATAGCATGATTCAGTGGTATTTGCACAGGTGCTGCTTAATCTGCAGTGACATTCTCATCCACTAAGTGATTTGAGTACCATGTCAGACATCTTGATTAAGATTGTAATCAAATCTCCTTTGATTGTGTGGTGCATTTTGTAAAAATTATAACATCCTCAACACAGTTTCATGTTTAACAGACATCCCCACTTTATATTTCATAAGTAAAGCATAACGTGGAAGAGGATTAGTCATGATTTCCAGATCCAACAGACTTAGGGGACAAATTACATTGTAAAATACTGATTGTTTTTCATACTTGTCTTTTCCATTTAGATGAGAGCGGTGAAGTGGATATCAGCATCTTGCATGCATCCGATGGCGATAAGTGGAAGAATTACCTGTATGAGGTATTCACCCACCTGGTGCCTGGGGAGGACAGGGGACGTAGCATCAGGTACCCATACAAGCATTGATTTTGGTGGAATGTTATAAGTATATGTTGCGATGCAATCATTAGTGTGTGTGTGTTGTGTGTGTGTGTGTGTGTGTGTGTGTGTGTGTGTTGTGTGTGTGTGTGTGTGTGTGTGTGTGTGTGTGAGTAATTAGTGCCTTTTTTCAGAGTTGAGGCCAGCAATGTTGAAGAAATCGAGGAAGACTTGGGTAAGCTGCAAGCTGTCAAACTCAAAGGAGCAAAACTACAGGTGAGCAGAAAATATGTCACCAAGAGAAACATCAGAGCAGTGAGATGAGCCAAGCTTCAAGTTAATTACAAGTTTTCTCGTACAATATACAGATTTTTAAAATTGTAATTAACCTTAAAAATGATGATCCAAGATGTGGTTGTATGTAATATTTTGTAATTGTTCTATGTGGTATTACTTTTAGATTGAAAAGAAAATATTGTCGCATTCTTTGCTCTTCCAGTACTCCTCCATGTATTAAAACATTATTGGCTCAGGATTAACACAATTCTAGAGTACACTTGTTTCAGCTAATCTTAACACTACACGTTATTGGTATGTAAATTTCACTGTGTCATTGCATTGTACAACTGATATCCTGATGATAAAACCTTTACCTTTACAGATTGTAATTATGTCACCCTGCTTCCTGGACCACATAGCTAACCATGGCAAGAGTGAGCTAGGTCAGGTGTTCAGGCCAGAGAAGGTGTTGGCTTTGTTACTGGGAGTGGAAAACAGTCAACTGACCATGGCTCATCTTTCAGGTATTTAGAGTTGCCCAGTAGCGTTGAAGCAGAAATGAACAACTGTAGAAGCTATTGAATCTACCCGTGTTTCTGCTCCGTATATCGTTACCGGTCTTGCCATTTATTTATATATGATGAGTTTTCGATATATTGTTTTTTCAGTATTTCACATCTACGGCGTACAAAGGCGTGTAAACAAGCGCCGTCGGCAACGAGTCGAACCAGCCCAAGTTATAGTAAAAGTTAAATGTAAATTTTTAAATCAAAGGTGTCAGGGGCAAGCTTGTGGTTCACACTGTTTCTGAAGAAGTTTCCCATTTCCGTATCTAGGCTGTGTCACTTAAGAAATAAAAAAAATCTGTAATAAACCAAGTAGCTAATCTCCTCAGATAGCTTTACAGTTTAGATTTATCAACAATCCAAATACCGGATCGGTTTTTCTTTTTCTCTCTCTTTTTTTTTCTTTTTCTTTTTTTTTCTTTTTTTTTAAGGACCAGTTGCCGACTGCCCTGAGGTCGTTTGACGTTTATGAATTTACCGGCCCTGGTTGCCAGTCAGGATATATAGACAATGCTTTGTGCTTATATAGATTGAGGACAGATGAACACTAGGTTCAGTCGAGGGAACTGGCCGTCCTCGCCCGCACCTTGTTCCGCACCACTTGCAGTAAGGCACCACCTATACTCATTTGTAACACTCCCTTTAGTAAGGTATTTTGAAATAATAGACTGGTAGTAGTACTGGATTGACAATTTTAGAATCATTATACGAAAAAAAAAATATTAGTCTGAACAATATTATTATATGTCACGTTCTCTCTCTCTCTCTCTCTCTCTCTCTCTCTCTCTCTCTCTCTCTCTCTCTCTCTCTCTCTCTCTCTCTCTCTCTCTCTCTCTCTCTCTCTCTCTCTCTCAATTATTCAATTACGCCTATATTAGTCTGTGTGTGTGTGTGTGTGTGTGTGTGTGTGTATATATATATATATATATATATATATATATATATATATATATATATATATATATATATATATATATATATATATATATATTAGATTCTTAGTTTTCTTTCTGGCTTGTGCAATGTTTCTACCCCGGATCCTTAATAACAGAATAGCCTCTATGACGAAACATCGGAAGGAAATTAATACATCGTTCGCCGCTGTGCTCGCTATGTTTTATATATTGAAGATCCGGTTTCCTATCAACTGCTCTGTCTCATAATGTGATCCCCACCCGATATGGACAAACCACGCTTGAAGTGTTTCTGGAGTTCGAGAAAACTTTCAGGAGAGTAATCAAAAAGCAATAGGATCTAAATTTTCTCAAAGAAAAACCTGACCTATTCGGAACTACAGATCCTGGCAAACTAAATTACTAAATCTGGAACCAAGTGCCCAGGAAAAGAATAAAAAACTCTAGAGCAGAAAATGAATCGTATTAGTGAACGTTTCTTATCTGGTTGGTGTCACTGTTTGAAAGCGCTTATTTACACGCCTTGTGCGTCGTAGACTTGAAACATTGATATATATATATATATATATATATATATATATATATATATATATATATATATATATATATATATATATATATATATATATATATATATATATATATTCTCTTTGACATTCGGTTATCCAGGAAAGATGTGAATTCAGCCTGTTTTGTTGTAAATAAGGCAACAGGGGTTTAGCAGCGGAACTCCATACACGTGTAGGATAACTAAGGAAGCTTTTATGATCATCAAGAAATTAAAGCTGAAGGATGTAAAACAAGCTGTATGGCTTCATTCATGTCTGACTTGCATTTATTTATTTATTTATTTATTTATTTATTTTATTTTACATCTCCAATATGACATTTCATGGCCTGCTCATTTTGACAAAAAATAGAAGTACAACAGTCTGGAAATGGTGACGACAGTTATTCACAGCTTAAATAATGTATCTTGCTTTCAGCATTGTATTCATACTGTGACTGGCACAAACTGAAGGTCCGTGACATGGATCCCAGTTTTGTAGATGAGGTTCTGACTGAAGGTATTAAAATTCTGAACAACTGCGAACTTTATTCCAAGTACCAGGATGAAAGGAATGCAAGATTTAAGGTCACTCCTCGCAAAGTAACAGAGGTATGGAGTGATTTTTAATTGATTAATATTCTGTACACTCCATTGACAGTGTCTAGTTATTATCCTTGTTATATGATTTAGTTTTTCGTATATAAGTTTTCTATCTCATGAAACAGCACCATGTCATGCATTAAGCCAATAATTGTGGCTGAACACAATAATTGTGTCTGAGTGTTGATAAATACCTTTTACTTGTTACAGATGCAGCAGCTGGTGCACCTTCTCCTCAATGATCCTATAGATACCAAAAAGGACATTGAAATTCTGATTGAAAGTCCAGGCAAACCCAGTGTCACAGTGGAAAAATTTAGGTTGAGGAACCCCTACACAATAGAGTTCAGAATGCCAGGTAAAGGAGATCTGTAATGGTTTGATATTGGATCTCTGCATATCTAGCTTTTTTTAAGACATGCCATAAGACTTTGTGTATTCTATATTTTTTAAAAAGGCAACTAAATGCAAGGAAATAAGGGAGATAGGGAATAGGAAATCTGTATTCTTATTCAAATAGTATTACAAAGCTTTGTTACCTTCTTTAAGAGCAATCTTAGACTGTGATATACATAGAAAGTATTTGCTTTTTGTATGTACCGTAGATTGGTGTATATAATACTGTTACAAGATGCATAAGGAAAACTTAGAAGATTAATGTAAAGGTTTAAATCTACAATGTGCTTACCTCTATTTGTTTCAGATGAATTCCTGGTTGGGTCATCCCTTGTCCTAGTCACTGTATTGGTGCAGAAGCAACATATTGGATCAAGACAATTGAAGTGCGAGAGTAGTCTGGACTCTATGAGAGCTCATTTGTCCACACTCTCAAATCCAACAATTTTTATGTGTCAGGTAAGATAGGAAGGCTTTCCCTGTTTTTTTCTTGTTTATTTATTTATTTATTTATTTATTTATTTATTTATCTATTTATTTATTAGCATTTTTCAATCATATTTTCAAACATAATATTTGTTTCTCTTGTCAGTATTGCTATGGTTAATGATTAATTGTTTGATTACTTCACCATAACTTCCACCACAAACAATATTGAATCTGAAATTGGTCACAGGCACTCAACATCAATCATGCAAGTAATCAGCTGGATCTGAAGATGACAGAAGCAGTGAAAACTCAAGTCCCTCTCTGCAAACTTAAGGAAAAGAGAAATGAAAAATGTAAGCCACTTGGTTTAAACAAATGTGTCGTATTTCAGCAATTTATTTATTTAAAATTGCATTGCATATTTAATTTACATACATGATAATGTCAATTAGAATATGGTGATAAACACTTGTGCATAATATCCTCTTTATATCATTATTGTTGCTAATTTACAATAAAAGTTAGAAAACCTCAAAGTATTGTGATTAATAATATATAACTGTGTGGACATGAAGTCACATTAGAAGTTAGAAAACCTCAAAGTATTGTGAGTAATAATATATAATTGTGTGGACATGAAGTCAAATAATTCATAAGTTTTTCAGACCTCCAGAAGATGTGGACATCATGTCCTTGCTGTTTTTTAAATTAAATTCTCATGAGGGTTGTTTCAGAGCTCATTATCTATGAACTTATTCATACAGGCTATTCAGAGTTTCCTACATGGGTCCACTTCAGTGCCTATTATGGCCTTGAGCAACTGACTTGGGCATTACTTGAGATCCCTGGAGGAGAAGCAGCACTCAACAGACCAAATCAGCATGGGCACACTCCATCTGTGCTGGCTTACCAGAAAGGTTTCCATCTCCTTGCACATAAACTCGAGGATGCAGCTGTGAGTGAAGTAACTTCATGCATAATGTGTGGGTAGTGTGTAACATGGTTTGGGCAAAGAAAACATTGGCTTTGGAAAAGATTAAGTGAATCTCTACAGGTGTTATGTGTATTCACAAATATATATATATTTTTTCAAGATCAAGGAACAGTTCTTTGGTTTCCATATTTACATGATAAAATGGGTTTTGTCTCAACTTCAGCTTCAATACATATTCCGTCTATATATCTGTATAAATGTTAATTTCTTTTCCTTGCAGTTAATGGCCTCCTTGGCAGAAAAGCTGAACTATGAACCTGTCTATTACAAGAACATAAGCAAGGCTCAGAGTACAAATATTGCACTAGAGTTATACAGCAGTCCCCCACCTCCTCGACCACTTAACTCATCTTTGTATGATCACCCCCCATCACCTCAACAAGTACTGAGACATACAATGGGATCCTCATCTGTGGAGGTTCCTCAATGTGGTTCTGCTGGAGATGACCCCAATTCAGCCGTATCAGAGCTTCCTCCTCCTCCTCCTCCTCCTCCTCCTCCTCCTCCTCCTCCTCCGCCTCCTCCTCCTCCTCCTCTTCCTTCTCTTCCTCATCCATGTGAGTATAATCCATCCTCCACCTCACTGACAACCTCAGCCCAGAATGATGTAGGGAAGCAAGATGGACGGTACCTGGACATGAGAGCAACACAAGACTGCAGAGAAAGTGAATTATATGGTAAGAATCGTATAAAAGTTACATGTATCTTTTCCGTCACCATTATGTTCTCATGAAAGATTTCACACCAGATACTTGGTAGGAGAGAAACTTTGCCCTGTTATTGTCCAAGTTCTAGTGTGACTTCCCATGTAATATATGGCCCTACAGAAGATCAAGACATAATATGTGTGCATATAGTATGTGTGGCTCAAAGGACTTGAAAATTCACTTTGTTATATAATTATGTACATTTTTGCATTGAATCTTCTCCCTCCTGGCTGAATAAATGTGGTGGAAATAGAGATTATGATACAAGATATTGCATTATCTCTCTCTCTCTCTCTCTCTCTCTCTCTCTCTCTCTCTCTCTCTCTCTCTCTCTCTCTCTCTCTCTCTCTCTCTCTCTCTCTCTCTCTCTCTCTCTCTCTCTCTCTCTCTCTCTCTCTCTCTCTCTCTCTCTCTCTCTCTCTCTCTCTCTCTCTCTCTCTCTCTCTCTCTCTCTCTCTCTCTCTCTCTCTCTCTCTCTCTCTCCAGAATACAGTGAGGATGTATACACTCTTGTAACAGCATGGCTAGAGAAGACCAATATGAAGGCATTTGTTGAAACACATCAGGAAAAAATTGGTGAAGTTAAAAGCAAATTGGACCTTAATACCACAAGAGAGGAATATTACAGTACAGGTTAGTATACCACTATGTGTGTTCTTAGTATTTTTTGGATGCTTACATACATGATTTTTGAAGTGATATGTTATAAACTAGTATGCACTTACTAACATTGAACTATATATTGTCACTTATAACTTGTAATATATATTATTGTTTTATTTATGTTGTGTGGGAAGAAAAAATTGACATCTCTTCTAAAGGCTAAGATGTGGAGTGCTTGTTGGTGTGATTACAAATGTAAATGTATGTGTATGGATGCCTTGTCTTAAGAAGTCCCCACAAAAATTTTACAGGCACATAACCACACACAGAAAAGCATCATCATCCTTAGAATGATGAATGGACTTTAATCCCATATTGTGGACACTATTTTTTTTATGTCTAGATTTCCAACCTCACCTAGTGCAGGTAATGGTAGTCATAAGGATGGTACAAATTCTTTTATTTGTTTTTATATAAATCAAAGATATAGGATGCTTCATCACTTTATTTTGTGTTTCAGAGAGTATAACAGGAGCCTCTGCTGAAGTGGCAGCACATGAGGCTGATAAGACTATGGTAGAGCAGTTCTGTACCTTGATAAGAGGTAAGTGTGCAGTTGTATTTTGAGTTGTAAAGTATCCTGAGTTGGAACTTCATAAAATCTTAAAATTCTTTAGCTACCAAATCACCAAATCTATATCTCTTATAACTTTATCCATCTTTTTTACTGACACTCCACCAGAAAAGGAGGGTTTCTATCTATCTGATGCATCACTTTCTCTGGGAACATAACTGACAAGATGGTCCCAGCCAAAGATTCTCTGATAGCATGTGCCTCTGCTATATTCTCTCTCTCTCTCTCTCTCTCTCTCTCTCTCTCTCTCTCTCTCTCTCTCTCTCTCTCTCTCTCTCTCTCTCTCTCTCTCTCTCTCTCTCTCTCTCTCTCTCTCTCTCTCTCTCTCTCTCTCTCTCTCTCTCTCTCTCTCTCTCTCTCTCTCTCTCTCTCTCTCTCTCTCTCTCTCTCTCTCTCTCTCTCTCTCTCTCTCTCTCTCTCTCTCTCTCTCTCTCTCTCTCTCTCTTACTCTCTTACATGTACTCCTTTCTGTCATTCCATCCTCCAGTTGGGCTTCCATTCTTGATAGGCCTTTCAATATTACATGATCTTTACAAACTGTTTATGCTTCATGATGTGCCTACCTAGGTAAACCAGCTCAATGTGTTTTCTGCCCATTGCACCATTACACAGGTGAAAAAAGATACACTGAGATGGTTAGGGTATTTTGAGATGATTAAGAGTGAAGGTGTATGTAAAAAAAATGCATACATACGAGTATGTTGATGCTCGCAATCAAATCCATGAGAACTTCCATACGTCTTTGCCTTTTATTTATTCCATGGATGATGAATATTCATTAGAGATGTCATGTAACAGAGTTTGTGATGAAACATTTCATAAGATTTAATTAATGCATAGTAGTTGTTTGTTTTCTAATCCTACAATCTTATAGGAGCTCGTTCTTCTTGTGAGCCACCCAGTGACTCTGTTGATGACTTGGACTGTGGGGCAACAAACAGTGAGTAGTGATTGTACTGTGTCCACTAATTATGTTTACCTAGCTGAGGTAAATCTAGAAAGAACACTGAGTAATGTTTTATAAAATTTGCTTTGTCCTTGTAATCTAAAGTGAGATGTGAAAATAAATACACCAATATACAAAGTATGAGTAGAATTATCAGAATCTGATTAAATTTTACAATGAAAGTGGACTTGAAAATTAAGAAAAATATTTTTGGCCATTAATTATTCTGACTATTTTTTGTAAAATCTTTTTTTTTTTTCATTTTTTACTCAAGATATGTTGTCAGAATCCAGATGTGAGCTGACTGCCTGCACTGCATCTGCTTCAAAAGTGATATCTGAGGAGCAATCAGAACAAATGGCTTCATCCTCTGAGCCAATGGGATTGGTATGAAATTTTCTCTAAAGACCTGTGATTATTTTCCTCTTTTCTACAACCAACTGTGTAGTTAGGTTGAAAGAATCTTATCACTGTATACCTTGTAAATTATAAAAGATTACTGAAAGGGACAGAGTAAGGGGACTGGGAACCCTTCCTCAGCATTTCATTCCTATGATGAGATGAGATGTCATCTTCAGCCTCATATATATATATATATATATATATATATATATATATATATATATATATATATATATATATATATATATATATATATATATATATATATATATATATATATATATTACTGTGATTTACGGTTTCAGTCAAACATCATAAACTTTTGCTTACATCTTTTTATTACAGTATATATATGTAAGTTAAACACATAAGTTAAACACCCATTGGGTTATTACACATTGGATTTCAACTTTCATTTCGTTCTCTGTTTTCTCTAATATATGTTTTTGCATCCTTATCAAAGACCCACCTCCTCCAGTTAGTTTCCACTCACACCATACACCTATAATACATCTATAATACATCCCATATTCATATTGTTATCCAGTCACTTCTGTGATATACTTTATGATTCTTCAAGGCCCATGAATTCAGCACTGATATATCCTTTCACTATAATTTGTTTTAGTTACTATTCCAAATAAAAATATAATTTGTTTTAGTTACTTTTCCAAATAAAAATGTCTGATCCACACATTTTATACCTTTCCTAACCCTTTCCCATTCTTCATTATCTTGGATCTTTTTCACTCTCTCAGTCAGTATTTTTCCTTTAACCTTTCCAGTTATACTGGAAAATGCATAAATACTTAATGCATACTTACATAATGACTAGATGGTTCTAAAATTACTATTATTAACAATTTATAATTTCTATACTCTTATGCCTTTTGCTTTCAGAATTATTATTATTATTATTATTATTATTATTATTATTATTATTATTATTATTATTATTATTATTATTATTATTATTATTATTATTATTATTATTTATTTATTTTTTATTTTTTTTATAAAACCCAGACAGAATTAGGCCCATTCCTTGACAGCTTAATTTTCCTATTAAGTAATGGCATGAAAACTTGTATTGTTGCCTTAGAAAGAAGCAATCAAACACAAATTATTCTGCAAGGGAGATCTAATGAAGGAACATGGGAAAAGGATAGTCACCTCTTCAAGAAGCTCCAACACCTAAGGAATCAAACAAATTACTCTGCAAGGGGGATCTAGTGAGGGGACATGGGAAAAGGATAGTCACCTCTTCAAGAAGCTCCAGATGTTGGAATATACAGTACAGTTATTGAATACTGTAGATATGAAAATCAAGCCAGAGTGCATAGAGTCACAGTTTGCATAAATATACAACTGAAAGGACTAAAAGGATGTTTATTCAGATAGGTGTGCTCAATTAATTTAAAAGCAAAAATTTATTTATATATTTATTTATTGTAAATAAGGTTTGGTCAGGAGCAAAAGGAACTGGAGAGAAAAAATAGCCCACTAAAGGTGCCACATCCTAAAGGAGATGGTGAAAGCAGGTCCAAAATTACCTGGAGAAGTACATTGAATCTTCCTGTTTAGAATAATTAAATTACTGATAGAAAAAGATACAAAAGTATGCCAAAGGTTCCATAGTTTGCCAGTAAGAGGAATGAAAGACTGAGAATACTGGTTGACTTTTGCATTAGAGAGGTGAAAGAAGAAAGCCTTGATCACAAGGTCACAGGAGAGAATGAAAACAGTCAATTAGAAGACAGCTGATGAACTGAAAAGCCTTGAATTCCGTCCTGTTTAGGTGACCAGTATGAGTGAAATGTTCCCTGGAGACACAAGGGGAAATGTTCAGGGATTTTGCCTGTGCCACCTAACTATTAGCTGTCTCAATAATTATTCTATGCCTGAATATGGTAATTGTGATAATGAGTTTACTATAGATAAAGAAAAGATATCTTATAATGAAAGAGAGGAAATTAATGCAGTATGCAATTGAGTTTGGCAGGAATAGGTGATGTATAGAGAAATATATTCTGGAAATATTTTTCTCATATGATCCTGTGTAAGGATTCGTCTTGAGTGCAACAATCCATTGTTCAATAATGTGTGAAGTACTCAAGTACTAAAAATTAATCTTGTTCCAGAAAATTTTGCCAAATATGATGCCACCTGCATACAATATTGAGGAGCGTCCGCCTCAACCTCCTCCTCGATCTTACAACCAAGAGGAATATTTGAAACCAGGAGACATTAATGCTTTCAAGAATACTTTGGTATGGATATAGATTACATGTTTCTCCATGTATGAATGGAAATGGTTGAATAAGTGCAGTGTTTTGTTGAAGTTAATGAAAAGAAAGGTAGATGAAAGAAAATATTGTGGCAGTAGGATTTATTTATTAAGATTTACAATCTGGTGGTAGTGACCCATGCGGTTGAAGAAGGAACAAAGGTAATACAACTCTAAATGGAGCTTGGTAAAGAAGGACTATGTTTAGTTGTGAAAAGAGTGATGTTTGAAGGACAGACTCCCAGACGTCAAGGCCACACTCTTCCATTCATGACTAAAACCATCATGGGAAACAAACAACCACTTGCATCTTAAAAACATACAGTTTAGAAAGAACTTAATAACCAAGAAAATCTTAAGTATATTTGTTATTCTTTACTATGTTAATGCTCCATTGCTCATATCCTTCCTCCAAGCCACATCAGAGTTATGTTTTGAGAGTTGGTGCTATGTCAAAGGGATCATGGTTCATGCCAGTACTGCATAGACTAGGCTGAGGGAAGGAAGATTTATTGTTCCTCTTAATTTATCCCTTTTAGAACACTCAGGGTATGTGGTAAGTAAAAGCAGCTAGAGCTGATTTTCTTTATTTTCTATTTATTTATTTTTTTTCAGGAGAGCTTGCCACTTACTACTTAATATTTTTTGAAATATTAATCCATTACATTTTTCTCATTACCTTTAGTTTTAATTCCTTGTACAAAATATACTCATTATACTTTACTTTCTAAATGGATTAAAGAAATATGTTCACAGCTGTTAGAATGTAGTGAAAAAGATTTATCTTTAATAAAAAAAAATTTTTGTTTCAACAGGTGATTGGAAGCACTGAATCTGACAATAGAACCAACAGGTATTACACCGCCACACTGAGAAGCAGGTCTAATTCAGCAGAGAGAGGGGCACATTGCCAAGATCAGACAGCAGAGATGCTTTATGCCACAATTAAGTAACAAAATTGAATTGGTTACACATCAGGTTAGTATATAGTAGATACTTATATCAAAGTAGCTGAGAGATAGCAGACAGATAAAGAAAATGACCATAAAAAAGGAAGAAAGAAACATGGTATCACAGGTTGTATTTTCATAAATGTACTGAATTGATACAGAATGTAGGCATCTTGACAGTTACTATTGTACCTCTGGTTGTATTTCTGGAGGTTTGTTAAGTAATGTCATAATCTTGTATTTTACACCTGCCATGTAATTCTCTCTCTCTCTCTCTCTCTCTCTCTCTCTCTCTCTCTCTCTCTCTCTCTCTCTCTCTCTCTCTCTCTCTCTCTCTCTCTCTCTCTCTCTCTCTCTCTCTCTCTCTCTCTCTCTCTCTCTCTCTCTCTCTCTCTCTCTCTCTCTCTCTCTGATTTTGCTTTAATATGTAACAGTGTCTATCAACCAGTTATTATTATTTGTTAGAAACCATGTATTGTTCTGTCAATGTACTCCAGAGGGAGTAATCATGAGATGCATGCAGAGTACTGTGGTAAAAAAGTGCAAAACTGTTCTAAATATTTTAAGTCAAATGTAAGTTTGATATGACTAGCTTTTAGTTATCTGAAATATTTTATGATACAATAGTAGAGTTAATTGTAAAATAATGAAACTAAAGATTTCATCATTTGATTAAATTATGTATCATTCTTATTTTTTCACATTGAGTTAGGATTAATTCATTAATTTCAATAATATTCATATTTTATCTTGAAAATTCTGTGCAGTACAGGTATTGGTAGGTATTGCCAAAACTAAATACTTCAATGATCAGGTAAAGTGATGAGGTATAGTAATAAGATTTTATTGCTGTAGTATTATGTATTTAATACTGAAAATTGTCAATGAAAATCAGTGGTGAGTATTAAGTTCATTGTCATATATCCAATTTGAAGACAATACTAATTGTCAATTTTATGATTTATGTATACGAATAGTTTTGTAATTACTTGCTCTTCTGTTTCGTCTCTTGTTCGACTAATATTCATGATTATTCACTTCTAACATTGGAAGTTGAGAAGCTGTTTACAGGTAATATTTTATTTTTCCCTTAGAAAGTTAGATTGGCCTGCCCATGGTAATGTGTTTAACTTTTATTATAAAACATGGAAAGTAGACCATTGGTGTGCCTGCAGTGCAGGCATCTGAGTAATTCAAGTGACTCCTTTAGGACTATGTCTTGGATTGCAGGAAACTTCTTTACCTCCCTTTGAAATACCTAAGCCAGGCTGTACTTGGTTGGCTGCTGCCATTTTTTGATCATGATCATCCATTTCAGCCATCCATGAATTTCTCATATATGAGAAAGAGTTATAGGGGACTTTTTTTTTTATGTGAATAACATTATTTGAGAATTGGATTTACAGTCTTGTAAAAAGTGTCAGGTAATACTACTAAGGGACAGTGACCAAAGATGATGTTTAGTGTTTAATATTGATTTAAATAAATATATGTGCATTATAGAGATTGATAATTACCTTTGTTGTATTCAGTTATGAACATGAGGTGTATACATACACATACTACACTTCTTGGTGCTTCTGTTGCCTGCCATCTCTATTTTTCCATTCTATATGTGATTTTGCAAAGAATGCCCCTTAAAAGGAGGGCTGTGTATCTTTCTGTCCTCAGAGTGAATCTTAAGAGTGACATGTATTTCCACAAGTGACCTTTGTTCCTCAAAATTATTTTTGTTTCCCAGCATGACTTGTTCCTCAGTGATCTTATTTTCTGAGTCACCTTGGTTTCTCAGAGTGACCTTTGTTCCTCAGTGTGCTTCATCTACACTGGAACTAATACTCATTTGCATCCCTTCCCTGTGATTGAAAATAAAAATGCAAGAAGAAAGTGAGAATACCTTTGTGACATATTTTATTAATCATGATTGAATCATACAACACTGACAAAAATGAAAGGTGGATAAACATTATTACTAGGAGGTTACACACTAGCAGGACAAAGTCATTAAAGTTTTAATTAAAGAATTTTTCCCTACTTTACTTATAAAAGAACCATTATACATATGCAAAATAGTGTTTTGAGTTTTTTTGGAGAATGGTTCAGATAAAAATCGTATTTCACCATTTATACGAAACTGAAGACATGTAGAAAAGACATTTTTTAGATTCATATATACATTTTATATAAATATTCTTCTGTATTTCATAATTTAATCATCTGTAACCTTACATGAAAAATTTTTATTGGAATTTTTTTTTAAATTTTTGTACAGGTCTGGACCTGTGTTAAAAATTTTTGAATTGGTGACATCCTTTTTAGCTTGGCTCAAACTCATATTAGGGGAATTATAATAGTACTGCTGATATTTTCTTTATGTTCAGACTAACAAATGATGATCATGCTTGTTCTAGAAGCAATATCAATCAGAAATAATTCCCCTAATATGAGTTTGAGCCAAGCTAAAAAGGATGCCCCCAATTCACACGACATGCCCACAATTCGCATGCAACAGTGGCACTGCTGGTGGAATTTTTTATAAAATGTATATATCAATCGAAAAAAAAAGTGTTTTCTGCGTGTCTTCATTTTCGTATAAAAGTGAAATAAGATTTTTATCTGAACCATTCTCCAAAAAACTCAAAGCACTATTTTACATATGTATAATGTTTTATTTATAAGTAAAGAACATATCACAGTTGTTAGGGAAAAATTCTTTAAATAAAAATTTTTACAAAATTCTTAACGTCCGGACATGTACAAAAAATAAAAAAAAAATCTGATAAAAATTTTTCATCTAAGGCTACAGATGATTACATTATGAAATGCACAAGAATAAATAAATAAATAAATATATATATATATATATATATATATATATATATATATATATATATATATATATATATATGTATATATATATATATATATATATATATATATATATATATCAATCAAAAGAAAAAAAGTGTTTTGTACGTGTCTTTATTTTGTATAAAAATTGAAACATGATTTTTATCTGAACTGTTCTCCAAAAAACTCAAAACACTATTTCACATATGTAAAATGGTTCTTTTATAAGTAAAAGAGAATATAACATGTTAAGGAAAAATTCTTTAAATCAAAATTTTTTCAAAATTTTTAACACAGGTCCGGACCTGTACAAAAACTTGAAAAAAAAAAAAAATTATGATAAAAATTTTTCATCTAAGGTTACAGATGATTAAATTACGAGATGCAGAAGAAGAATATTTATATGAAATGTATATACCAATCGAAAAAGTGTGTTTTCTATGTGTCTTAATTTTCATATAAAAAGTGATATATGATTTTTCTCTGAACCGTTCTCCAAAAAACTCAAAGCACTAACTGTTTTACATATAAATAATGGTTCTTATATAAGTAAAGAATGCATCACAGTTGTTAGGAAAAATTCTTTAAATTAAATTTTTTGCAAAATTTTTAACACAGGTACCTGTACAAAAAAAAAAAAAAAAATTCCGATAAAAATATTTCATGTAAGGTTACAGATGACTAAGTTATGAAATGCAGGAGAAGAATATTGATATAAAATGTATATATCAATAAAAAAAAAAAAGTGTGTTTTCTATGTGTCTTCATTTTGTATAAAAATTGAAATATGATTTTTACCTGAATAGTTCTCCAAAAAAACTCTGAACACTACCTTACATTTTATAATTGTTCTTTTATCATTAAAAAAAAAAAAACATATCTCACTTATTAGGACAAAAAATCTTTGAATTGAAATTTTTTTCAAAATTTCTAACACCCGTACAAAAAAAGAAAAAAAAAATTTCCATATAATAAAAATTTTTCATCTAAGGTTACACATGATTAAATTATGAAAAGCAGAAGAATATTTATATAAAATGTATATATCAATCGAAAGAGTGGATTTTCTACGTGTCTTCATTTTTGTATAAAAAGTGAAATATGAATTTTATCTGAACTGTTCTCCAAAAAACTCAAAACACTATTTTAAACATGTATAATGGTTCTTTTACAAGTAAAGAACATATCACAGTTATTTGGGAAAATTTCTTTGAATTGAATTTTTTCAAAAATTTTTAACGCAGGTCCGGACCTGTACAAAAATTGAAAAAAAAAATTCCAATAAAAATTTTTCATGTAAGGTTACAGATGATTAAATTATGAAATACAGAAGAATATTTATATAAAATGTATATATGAATCTAAAAAATGTCTTCTACGTGTCTTCAGTTTCGTATAAATGGTGAAATATGATTTTTATCTGATCCATTCTCCAAAAAAACTCAAAACACTATTTTGCATAGGTATAATGGTTCTTTTATAAGTAAAGAACATATCACAGTTGTTAGGGAAAAATTCTTTAATTAAAAATTTTTCAAAATTTTTAAGACAGGTTAGGATAAAAATTTTTCAGCTAAGGTTACATATGATTAAATTATGAAATGCAGAAGAATTTTTATATATATATATATATATATATATATATATATATATATATATATATATATATATATATATATATATATATATATATATATATATATATATATATATATATATATATATATATATATATATATATATATATATATATATATATATATATGAATTGAAAAGTGTGTTTTGTATGTGTCTTAATTTTGTATGAAAATTGAAATATAATTTTTATCTGAACCCATCTCCAAAGAGCTCAAAACACTATTTTGCATATGTATAATTGTTCTTTTATAAGTAAAGAACATATCACAGTTATCAGCAAAAATTTCTTTATATTAATTTTTTTTTTCAAGATTTTTAACACAGGTCTGGACGTTTATAAAATATTGGAAAAAAATTCTGATAAAAATTTTTCAGCTAAGGTTACAGATGATTAAATTATGAAATGCAGAAGAATATATAAAATGTATATACTAATCTAAAAAGTGTGTTTTCTACGTGTCTTCATTTTCGTATAAAAAGTGATATATGATTTTTATCTGAACTGTTCTAAGAAAAAAAACTGAAAACGCTATTTTACACCTGTGTAATTATATATATACATATATATATATATATATATATATATATATATATATATATATATATATATATATATATATATATATATATATATATATATATATATATGTAAGTAAAGATATCACAGTTCTTAGGGAAAAATCTTTAAATTGATTTTTTTTTCAAATTTTTATCACCTATCCAAACTTGCACAAAAATTTGAGGAAAAAAAATATGATAAAAATTTTTCATTTAAGGTTACAGATGATTAAATTATGAAATGCAGAAGAAGAATTTTTATATAGAATGTATACATCAATGGAAAAACTGTGTTTTCTACTTGTGTTCTTTTTCGTATAAAAAGTGAAATATGATTTTTATCTGAACCGTTCTAGAGAAAACTGAAAACACTATTTTACCTATGTGTAATGGATCTTATATAAGTAAAGAACATATCACAGTTGTTAGGGAAAAATTCTTTAAACAAAAATTTTTTTTTCAAAATTTTTAACACAGGTGTACAAAAAATTGAAAAAATTTTTACGATAAAATTTTTTCATGTAAGGTTACAGATTATTAAATTATGATATGCTGAAGAAGAATATTTATATAAAATGTATACATTAATTGGGGCAGGTAAGGTCCAAGGTGGGTGAGCGATTGAGTGTCAAGAATTGTGGGTGAAGGATAGAGCTCGGCTGGGCTATGGTGCGGTGAGAGATAGGTTGCAGAGAGGTATGGAGGCTGTGAGGATGAGGTAAAGGCAGGAAGTGGAACAGAGAGGAGAAGGAAAAAGGAAGTACAGCTGGTGGAGTGGTAGCATTATGGTGTGTGGTTGGCCTCCCACTCATGCCTCACCCCCCACTAACTAGGTACACGGTGTGGGTCGCTGGTACGTGGCTCGCCTGTTTCCGCTGGAAACATTTGTCTCCATCATAAACTACGGCTGGAGATACTTGAAGCTGTGCCTGGTTCGCTGTTCAACACATTCCCTGGTGCCCCGGTGAGCTACGGAGTCATTTGTTACGGCCAGGCGTGACCTCGTCTCCTGACCTGGCATCGTTAGCTTTTAGACCCATTGACCGAGTTGCTGCTCACGTTTTTGCATTGCTATTCAGAGCGATTCCCGGCGGAAAACATGCCGCTTTGTGCAAAGATGGCATTTTAGGCCCGGCTTACGTAAACTTTTACAAGAAAGTAAAAAGTTTAGCGTAGAATATTCCGGAAGAAAGTGTTTCCTATGCCGGAAGGGTCGCCGGCCTAGTAACTGGATTCAGAATCAAGAAAAGGTGTTTCAATCGCGTTCTCGCCGGCATGTTTGGGCCTATTCTGTTGGCTATCAGGGAAGTTAGGCGGGGGACGTGACCAGCGTGACGGTGAGGACCCTTTGCGCCTTAGAGGGGAAGTAGTGAAGGGCGAGTGTTTTGTTCGGATGTTGGTATAGCCCCTGGCTGGCTCGGAAAACAGGTCACTGCATGTTGGGGACTGTACCTGGGTCAAGGCTCTCACCCCGCCCTTACTCTCCCTCCGCGCCTTCTCTCAAGTCCCAGCCCAGCTTCCGTCCCTTCGCGCAGTGATAGTCTTGATTAATGAGCTTGGCATTACTGATTTTTGTCTTTGGTCCAAGAGGTAAATTTCTCTCAAGATCACACACACACACACACACACACACACACACACACACACACACACACACACACACACTAGATGACATGAATAATACTCGAAAATGAGAACATAGAACTCTCTCTCTCTCTCTCTCTCTCTCTCTCTCTCTCTCTCTCTCTCTCTCTCTCTCTCTCTCTCTCTCTCTCTCTCTCTCTCAGTCAAGATAAGTTGTGACTACAATACTTTCTTCCCTCGCGTCTTTTTCTCTATTTTAGACTTTAAACTTCACACGGGAACTTTCGTATTTCTCCCATTGTCTGGCATCGGAGACCCTTTTAGAGGCAGGAGGCGATGTAAGGCGGCGGTGGGAGGTGGGGCGGAGCAGGGCGGGGCGGGGCTGGGGGGAGATAAGCCAACTCCAGACTTCAACCCTCGCGGCGCTCCGGGAACTGCCAGCCTCATGCTTCCTCCAGGGCCTCGCTTCGTCCGACTCCACGACATGCTTTCATTGGGTTCTCGAGATTATATTGGCCTTCCTTTGCCAGCTGGCTTTGTTTTTGTCTTTGTAACCGGATTGCAAATATACTTGAGATCAGGGAGGACATTAAACACGACCTCCGTAAATTTTTCTCTCCTTTGTTAGTACTTACATTTGATGCAACTCTATTTATTTATTTTCTTTATCATCGTTCTCTTCGATATGATTATTAGTGGCGGTCCTATTTTTTTGTTTACTTCCCTCAGGAAAAGTTTTTCTTTGATTGTATAATTCCTTTTTTTTGGGGGGAGGAGGGGGAGGACGGGTTGGGGAAGACAGAAAGGGCGAGGAAAGAACAGACGAATGATAACACCAGTGGTCAGAAACGACAGACAGACACCCTCGATTCACGACGGAAGAGAGGAGGTGGAGGAGGAGGAGGAGGAGGAGGGGGAGGGGGAGGAGGAGCCATAAATATCTTTTCTATTAAGATAGCCAGCCAGCCTTGCCCCCTCCCGACGCCCCTTCCTTTCTGTATGGACAGCTGTCGTCAATGGTCGTCAGTGTGGCCGCTCTCCCCCAACTCATCAGCCTCTCTCCTTCCTGCCTTCCCCTACTAAAGTAATTCACCTCGGGGCCACGTCCTGCTCCTTGCCTTCCACATGGAGCCTCAATCAATCACCTCCTGGCTTATAAGAAAGTCCTTGAAGGGAGGGTGTTGTGGTGAAACCTGCCCGCGACGCCCAGCAGCAGCACTGGCAGGAGGAGGAGGAGGAAGAAGAGAGAAAAGGGAAAAACTGGGAATAATGTAAGATATCCGGACGGATGGCTGGTCTCTATTGAAAACCAATACGGTGTAAGAAATGGCCCAATATCCGCGCTGCTTGTTTTTGTTTCATGAGGCTCAGGCCGAGGAACGCTTGGCTAAAGACTCTGCACACTTATGTATCTGTTCTGCAATCCACCGCACGCCTCCTCGACCCTCCATACCCGATCCTCTCTCCGTCTCCCTCTCCCTCCTAACTTCCACCTGTGCCCTCCCTCTTTTCCTCTCCCCCGTTCCTTTCCTTGCCTCTGGCTTGGGAGTGGGGAAAGGAGTCTCAGAGGTTTGTTTATCACACCAGGAAAGCATGATTATAGTGAATGCGAGAGGAGAGACGAAGACTAATGGTGTTTTTGGGCAGCGTGATTCTCTCTCTCTCTCTCTCTCTCTCTCTCTCTCTCTCTCTCTCTCTCTCTCTCTCTCTCTCTCTCCGTCCGTCCGTCCGTCCATAAACTCACTCATTTAGTATGATCATCTCACGCAGAAGAAGAAGAAAAGAAAAGAAGAAAGAAAAAAAAATCCGAAGTAAACTACAAGAACATATTCAGAAACAAACCCCAAGAAAATGTTGATCCTTCCCTGCTACTTCTTGTACCGGAGACTCGTAGTGTAGCACAGAGGCCGGCACAGGTTTCCACGAGAACGCTCAGCCACACGATCTATCAAACTTTCCTGCAATTGAGTTCTCGCGGCGACGCTTTCTCTTCCTGCCGGACTGCACAGAAAGCATCATTAGTCCCGATGAGCGAAGCAGCCAGTGTGTTGGGTACCTCGATTTGTCCTGCCCACCAAGGCGAGACAGGAGCAGAGGACCGGACGCAGGCAAGGGAAGGAGAGATCAAGTTGTTAGTGCTGAATCAATAGGGAATTTTAGAAGACTAAATAAATTTTCCAATAGGAACTATAGGTGGATGTAGGTAGTTATAATTTATCATATAGAGATTGCTATATGCATCCTGGCTTCTTGCTTCTTCCTTATTTCCTTAGGTTCGTATAAATTATCATTGAGACCTTGTAGAGAACTAGACGCGAGAGGAATGCACGGACGAGGGAGAGAGGACTAGGTGAGCTTAAAGAAATCTGTAGATGGGAGAAAGGAGAGAGGAACGAGGAGGACATGTAATGAATAAAGGTGATAGAAACTGAGGGGTTGTGGAAGAAGAGATCGACTAACAGAACGTAGGGAGAACTAGTGTATATACAGGAAGAGAAACACAAAAGTTTCGGTAAAAACGAAAGAAATCTATTTCAGGTTAAGAAAAGAGTCAACTTACTTTACCAAACTGATTCTGAGAACGAAAACACCTGTAGAACTTTGTAGAACTCTCTCTCTCTCTCTCTCTCTCTCTCTCTCTCTCTCTCTCTCTCTCTCTCTCTCTCTCTCTCTCTCTTCGTCTTCGTCTTTACTATCCTGCATCTCTTGCTATAGACTGTGGAGCTTATCGCAAACAGCCAGTTTCGTAAGGATCAACGTCCCTTGCTGTTTGTTCTTCACTTGTGTTCCTCTGTGTTTCTCTCCTTCCCGCCCACGTGTCTCCGTACCTCAGGTCAGTGGCCTCAGCACTGCTTGGCTTATGCAACGTAATAAGAATGGTGCGAGACGAGTTAGTTTTGACGTGTGGTGTTGGTGGATGCGAACGAGACCTGGAAAGTTTGGTCCCAGCTGATGGCAACACGACTTGTAAATGGGACTAACGCAACTCTTCCATATTCCGATGTATACGTTATTTTTGCATTGTTATGTAAAGGTTATGATGTATACACGCGAGTATTGCACTTTCCATTACGCAGGATATTGATGTTAAAACTCAGTGCAAATTACTTTCCTTTTTCGTTTGCTTTTTCTTTTCTAGTTAATATGTTCTAGGAGCTACCTCAGATGTTACCGGGTGTAGGACGATTTGGCCACAGATGATTTGCCCACGGACAATTTGGCCACGGGATGTCACCGTAGGACGTTTTGGCCACGGGAACTTCCCAAGGTGGACGTTTTGGCCATGAAACATATTTACTGTAATATATATTATATTTTGTATTATTTACATATTTTCACAATTATTATTAATATTCGTATTTATTACCTAACCTAACCTAACCTAACCTAACCTAACCTAACCTAACCTAACAGAACAGATTAGAGAACTTTTTTGGATAATAAAACAGACTAAAGATTTTTTCCTTTACTTAATAAGCAAGCTACTAAGTGCAATAGATTCCTAGTATTTTCTCCCGTGGCCAAAATGTCCTACCCACCGTGGCCAAAACGTCCTAGGGTGACATCCCGTGGCCAAATCGTCCGTGGCCAAATCGTCCGTGGCCAAATTGTCCGGATTCCGATAGATACCAAGGGCTTTATTCGTCCCTTACTCCTCCCTGCAAACCTTCCTAGACACAGCCACTACTCGGTAAAGGCGGGACAGTTTTCCACAGCAGGAAGCAAGTTGGATGAAAGGCAGCATGGGAATCAGTCTGTATAATCAACATCATTACGATCATCAGGTAATAAAGCAAAGTAGGAAGGGCGATGAGGTGATGGAGTGGCTGATGGAGAGGGAGGGGGAGAGGGATGGAGAGGGAGCAGAGGTAGGAAGAATTTACTGGAGGCTAGAGTGGAGGGATAGTGGAGAGGAGGGGAGGTAGGAAGCATAGATGGGGCTGGGTGTAGAGAGAGGAGGGAAATGGAGGCATAAGTAGTGGAGGGTAGGGGGGGAAGGACGGATGGAGTGGAGTGGATAAAGAGGCAGCAGTGAACGTAATAACTTCAGAAATCAGTAGAAAAATCACACATTCAGCGTTCAATACTGGCGCGGTGTTTTTTTGTGGATGTAAGTCAGCCGTGCGTCCCGCGTGAGGCTACACAACACCGGGGAAATGGTAATAGCACGAGGCAATTAGGGTGTTCATGTTTGCCAGCAGCAACACGCCAATAAATGCTTCATGTCCACGTTCAGTGCATGCAGCCGCTCACTCTCCAATATATTACACACTATACTAAAGTCCCTTATTATTTATATCCGCTCATATTAAGCCGATTAAGCCAATAAAACTCGGGATTGTAATTTTCAATCGTAGTGAAGCGCAGAATTGTAAAGTGACGAGGGCCAGGGTGTCAAGGTCTCGTCAGCGGCGGCACATCACTCGCGGAATTGGTAGCACTGGCTGCTCCTCGTGAGGCATTACCTGATTGGTTGATGCATGTGCCCGTCAGTGGCCTGCTATAGGGTGTACATGCCCCAGGACATCGAGGAATAGGTTCAGATGGTCAGTGGCACGTGCGGCGAGAGGAGCGTTGGGATTTGCTTGTGCTTTAAAAACGTTGCTGTGCTTTGGTAAAAATGTATGTAGTACAGATGTGCTTTTTTTTTTTTCCCCATGAGTAAAGTGAGCATCAGTATTGGAGTGTGCAGCGAGTGAGGGCTTTTAGCCGTCCAGCGGGCAGAAAGCCGGAACCCCTCAATAATTAGAACAGCTCAGTTTCCTGAAAAATAAAAGCATGACAAACGCTGCCATCTGCCTGAGCCTGGGTGAGGGCGAGGAGCGACAGCCGACACGGGGACAGGGGGAGTATAGGCGAGGGATGAGGGAGAGGAATAAAGGAGGGTAGGAGGTGGATAACAAGAGTGAAGCAGAGGAGGAGGAAGATAGGGACAGGGGAGGGAACGGGAGGGAAAAGCCACATTAAGCCGTCCTGATTCTAAATACTGACGCGAGGGAGCGAGACGATGACACCTCCCTCCAGCACGCGACATGCAGCTTGTGTTAATGCCAGCCTCGCTTAAGTAGTCTCATTAACACCGTGCTGTGCTTTGGGCGTGAGGCGCGGCAGTGCTCCGCCCAGACGTGTATTGGGGAAGGGAATGAGGAGAGAGGAAAAAATGAGGAAGATGAGGAGGGAGACGCAGAGATAGAAGGAAAAATGAGAGGAAGAAGAGGGAGTTAACAAGGAGAAGGGGGCGGGGTAGGAGTGAGAGGTTTGGAAGTAAATGAGGAGTAGAGGGAGAACGAAGAGAAGGAGGATTCAGACAGACGCAGGGAAAAAAAAGGAAAAATAAAATAAATTGGTGGAATAGAAGAAAGAAAAGACAAAAGACAGAAGGAATTGAATTAGGAGTTGAAAAGCAGAGAAAATGAGAAGTAGGAAGAATAATACGGAGAGAGAGAGAGAGAGAGAGAGAGAGAGAGAGAGAGAGAGAGAGAGAGAGAGAGAGAGAGAGAGAGAGAGAGAGAGAGAGAGAATGAAAGTAGTCGTTAAAAATGGAGGAAAATGAAATATACGAGGGCACGAGATGGAAATAAAAGGCAGAGACGAAAGAATGGGAGAGAGAGTGAGACAGGGAGGCATGGAGGAGCGCAGGCAGGCAGGCAGGTGGAAGGAAGGGTAGTAGGCTGACTGGTTGGGTGGCAGGGTAGCTCTAGGTCTGCCTGTCAGTGGCCGGCCATCAGCGACTGTCCTGCCTCCCTGCCACTGCCGGCCCCATCTGAACGCCGTCAGCCTGGACTTTAAATGTATTCACTGTCCACCGTCTGACTCAGCTGACGGGCAGGTGGGAAGAGAGAGAGAGAGAGAGAGAGAGAGAGAGAGAGAGAGAGAGAGAGAGAGAGAGAGAGAGAGTGTGTGTGTGTGTGTGTGTGTGTAAACTGTGTATCCATAGTGGGAGAAATTGCGAAGGAGAGAATGAAGTGAGTGGAAGGGACGGAGAGAAAGTGGGAAGAATGGATGGGGAAGGAAATTACATGATGGGGATGGATCGGTATGGACCAGAAAAGGGGAAAAAAGGGAAAGAACTATAAATGGGAAAGGGAGAAAATAAGTTATGGAGTAGGAAAATAAAGACGATGTAATAGCGAACAGGAAATACGTAGAACATAACTAGAGGAATAAGAAAAATACAAAATTGAATTACTTGATCAAAAGGTGAAAACAGATGGAGAGACTGAAGATGAATGAAAGTGAATGAAGTGTACGAAGGTGGTGGAAGAGCACGGTGGAGTGGTGTCGGTGGAGGAGACAAGGTGCAGGTGTGGGAGGAGTACTGGTAAGTTAAGCCGAGACCAGCAGGTGTGGTCTTCGTCAGGCAGCAAAGTTTTGAGGGATGAGGGAAGCGGCGAGAAAAAGGAGACGACAGGTGGTGGAGTGGATGAGCGGGAGGGGGTGAATGAGGGAGGGAGAGATGGACCGAAGGAAGGATGAAGAGGAGAACCAGGGAGGGAAAGGAGAGGGTGAATGAAGGTGGAAAAGGCGAAAGGGAAGGATAAAAGACAGAGAGAGAGAGAGAGAGAGAGAGAGAGAGAGAGAGAGAGAGAGAGAGAGAGAGAGAGAGAGAGAGAGTCTTCTATCTAAAGCTAGAAAGAAAATTTAGTGGTCCTTTTCGCAGGCTGCATATTCTGTCCTTTTAAGAGTTCCTACCATTTATTTGCACGTTACCCTATTTACCTCCCGCGCCTCTCTGAACTCATTATCGTTCTCTCGGCAATAACAGGTGAGCGTTTTAACATTTTGCTGTTTGGCCTGGATTTTAGGCAGGGTAGTAATCAAAGCGTTGACAGCCTAGTTATCAAAATAATGAGATCCTGGAAAAACAAAATTATGAAAAGCTAATGATCAAGTGAACATAAATATTCATTACATTTATGTTGACGAAATAATGCAAAAAAAAAAAAGTGTTATGTCTTTATCACCGGCTTTTATTTGGTGTTGATTTGTTTTGTGAATTCTTGAAATACGTGGACGCGTATTTTGCATTCGGCGTGGCTTGAAAAAAATGAGAGAATAAAGGAAGGGAGGTAGTTATTTTCATCCCTGGATTTTGTCTCATGTTGATTTTTGTTGATTCTTTGAACACGAGTGCGCGTGGTGTGCATTGCGTATGACTTGTAAACTTTTCTTGTTCCTTGTTGTTGTTGTTGTTGTTGTTGTTGTTGTTGTTGTTTATTTGACTACATACATTTACGGTTACAACATAGCAGTACAACAGCGAGTACACAAAATCCAAGTTGTACTGCTATCATCTCTTAATAACAATATCAGAAGAGACCGCCAATGTCCCGTGGGAGGAGGCGTGGTGGTATTCATGCTGCATCTGTTCAATTGTCGAGGAGTAAAAAAAAAAAAATCTCAGGAAGATAAGTCACTGTCATCGCTTCATCCAACCGTTTTCTCTCAAGGCTATTCAAGTACAATGCTCTCACGACATAATTTCAATGTTAATCCAAGCAACATGATCGTATCCAGCCCTCGAGGGACGGTCTCAGCGCTATATTTAACTTGACTCATTACATACTGTTTCGCTCCCACGCTGAGAGACGTCAGGCATTGCTGTGAATCGTGTGAACTGAACTAATTGGTCCTCAGCCACGCCGTGCTTTGTTGGGTGCTTGTGTGTGACTGTTGAGATAGACAGACCCAAACCAAAGTGAGGTGGTATAGAGCCCCGTATTCTGAAATGCTTTGCTGTCTCACCACGACTATTTTCAAAGGCTGCAGAGACGATTACCCGGTTTCTTAAGTGTGTTTCTCCTGTTGAATATGTAAAAATCTTTTTAATCTCTCACTAGAACCGTAAAAAAAAAAGAAAGAAAAATTAAAAGCCTGTGTCATTTCCGTTAGAGCCAGAGATATTACCTGAGTTCTCAAATCCTGTTGACTATCTTGTTAATTTGTCATTAGAACTGTAAAAAAAAAAAAAGAAAAAATTAAGACCCGGTGTCACTTCAGTTAGAGCCTTTTGAAAGTAGTGGAGGTATTTGGCAAAAGCGTTTCAAAACATGGTCCAAAGCTGAGTCGGTCTGTCAGAACTGGCGACAGTGATGTTCTGTGGTTTTAATTAAAATATATCAGGAACTATGTCAGGATTAAATTTATGACAGAAATAAGACTGGCGGTATCAAAACCACTACAACTGAGTTTAATGTGCACCATAAATCAAGTATATTTATGAGGTTCGTTTCCACTCACGTAACCAGGTAGGAATTTCACGGAAGGAGAATTTCAGTGGAAGGCACTTGTCATGTTCTCGTGGTTAATTATATAAGTTTTTAAGGAAATAATGTTAGATATTTTTAATGTTGTACGTGGTTTCACTGTGAAATATGTGACACCAATGCTCTGTGACACTACAGTACTGCATTAAATCTATTGTATATCTTATGAAAATTAAAGTAAACCTGCCTCCCTTTCGTGTGAAATAAAGCAGCAACGACAATAATGTATTATCCTGGGATTGATAGACTTTTTATCAAGAACTTCTTTACCTCGATCGTATAGAATGGTAGTATGCCTCAGAACTTCCCATATCATCACGACATTATATCTCATGAAAGTAAAAAAAAAAAAAATGTTAATAAATAAATCGTCTTATTTTTTTTACGAAACAAAAACAACAGCAGTAGTGTATTCTGTGTTATGTAATCGTTAAGAACCCTTTTTTTTCAATTATTTCGATCGTATATACGGGTAATTTGTTTCAAAGCTTCCCATATTAACGCAGGAAAACCAAAGCAACCAGACTCACACTCGAGGCAGGGCAGCTGTTAATAGTAGTGGCATCTGGCGGTAGGAATCTTCATAAGTTCCCCATTGAAGGCGTAAGTGAGGCTCTTACAAGGGACTAGTGACATCTGGCGGCACACATGCTCTTACATACTCAGATGAGTGGGCGGAGGTTGAGGGGATGAAGGCTGAGGGGGAAGACCACGCACGCTTACTCATTCCTGTTCAGCACCTGTCGCGAATGACGTCACAAATAAGGCTGTTCTTCAGTTTCTTAAGATGTGTGTTGTCTCAAGTACTCTCTCTCTCTCTCTCTCTCTCTCTCTCTCTCTCTCTCTCTCTCTCTCTCTCTCTCTCTCTCTCTCTATCATAACTAGGGGAGTCATTTTCCTCGGCAAATAAGGAGGCAGATTACAAAAAGAAAGGAGAGAGAGAGAGAGAGAGAGAGAGAGAGAGAGAGAGAGAGAGAGAGAGAGAGAGAGAGAGAGAGAGAGAGAGGATGGGGGGAAGGGGAAGGAAGGAAAACGCACGTGATAAGAAATTCCCTTTGATTTGTCCGCGGGGGGGAAGGTGAGGTTCGCCTTGGCAAATGACAGGGAAAGAAGAGAGTTAAAGGAGGGGATGTAGGGGAAGGAAGGAGAGTAAAGAATGAGGGGATAAGGGAGAAGGAAGAGAAGGGAGAGAGGGAGGGTGTTGTTGTTGTTGTTGTTGTTGTTGTTGTTGTTATTATTATTATTTTTATTGTTATTATTATTATTATTATTGTTATTATTATTATTATTATTATTATTATTATTATTATTATTATTATTATTATTATTAATATTACAGGAAAATAACAGTAGATTGCACCTGTAGAAAGACTCATTCTAATAAATAACACACACGTTAACTAATGGAACCACCACTATCACCACCTCCCCCCCTTCACCACTCCCATCACCACCAACACCACCCCCTTCACCACCACCACCACCACCGCTACCGCAACCGCCGCCGCCGCTCAAACTGCACGTAATTTTTTATATTAATCCCCCGCTTGGCCCTTCGGCAGCGTTGGGGGAGAGGTTGTGTTGGGGGTGGTGGGGGAAGCGGCAGACACAGGTGCGATGCGTAATCCCAGTAATCCCCAGTTTAAACTTTCCAGCCCAAATTATAAAATGATTAGAAGCATTATGGCGGCAGAAACAGGTGTTGGTGGCGTGTCCGGCGAGACCCAATCCGCTCCCTGGAACAAAATGGAAACTGCACAATTTATCCTCCACTTATCGCCACTTAGCCGTAACTCATTCCCACGTGCAGGCTGCCCGCGTGAATAATCCTCAACAAAATAGGGACGTTTGGGCCGCACAATGAGATAGGGTTGAGTAGGAACGGTGCAGGGACGGGCGGGAAGGGCGGGAGGCGCGACGAGGCGAGGTGCATGGGCTGGTCTCCTGGTCGGTTCGGTTCGGCTCAGCGCCCCACCTCACTCAACCTCCTCCTCCTCCTCCTCCTCCTCCTCCTCCTCCTCCTCCTCCTCCTCCTCCCGCCTCCTCTTCCCGCCTCGTCCTCGTCCCGCCTCGATTACCACCACCACCGGGCAGGCTTAATTGATTGCGTGTGCCCGCCCGCCTCCCTGCTGCTACTTATTGACTAATGAGCTGTGTGCAGGTATTTTTCACTGTCCCGACCATGCTAACAAATGGAGGTGGCTCCTTTTTTTTTTTCGTCTTTATTTACTTGTCTATTTCTGATATATATTGCTTTCTTCCTTTGTCGGTCGGCGAGTGTGTATTGTGACCGCCTGTTGGATTTTTTTTCTCTTATTTTTCAATTTATTTATAAGGTGTAAGTTTTTCGTGTCACAATTTTCATTCCGTAGGTGGTGGTATATTTTTTTCTGTTTTATGAGGAGCTTCATCTTCTTTAACTGACGCACATAAAGTTCTGATATTTACAGCCTCGTTGCATGCCTGTAGTTTTTCTTCTGCTATCCATTCGTTATCAATACACTACCTCATTGCATCCTCCCTCCCTCACAGGTGCGAACAAGGTGTCGTGACGTGACGCACCCAGCTCGCAGACACGGAAGGATATGACAAATCACCTTTATTGTCTTGGTGTGACTTTGAGGGTGACGTCCTGCGTGCCGCTTGTAGGACACTGCAAACGCGCCTGGCCTGGTGATGAGGGTGTGCCGGGCCCTTGGGAGACCTGGGGCGCGCTGTGACGCCTAACTTGGAGGTTCGCGGGGCCTTCCATCAAGCGGACTCGAAGCTTTCCTGGACGGTGACGGATGGCCTCTCAGCGACTCCGTAAAAGGTACAGTGTTGAGTGCTGAGTGTTCCCAGGTCATGGTTGTCAAGGTGGGCGTGGGGAGTCAAAGGTGCTTGGAGCCTTGCATCATGCTATCCTATCTCTTCTACTTTAGTCTAATCAGACATCCCAGAAAGGACTGAAAAGCCTATTGCTATAAGTTATCTCATGTAATCTTTTGCAGTGTTCGAATGTTGCTTAATTTTAAGTTTTGTCTGATCTTTTTTTAGTTAGACTGGTGTAATCAAACCGTCCTGGAGAGATTTATAAGTTTGTTCTGTTTGTTATCCCTCGTAATCCGTACCCTTTGTAATGCTTGAGTTCTACATAGTTTTGGTTCGCGAGGCGTTCCCTAGGACACTGCTGCAGGCTCTTACGCGTTTTAGCAGAGCCGAGCCCCATCTTCCCATGGTGGTAATGAGCGCGCTGGCTACCGTGCGTACTTACAAGCCGCGTCACCAAAAAGGACACTTGTTTATGCGAGTCCGAGCGGGGTGGAGTAACGAAACGCCTGGCAATTAACTGCAGAGGAGCTTTTTACTCTCACAGCACTACGCCTTGGCTCTCACTCCTTTGCTGCTTCCCTACCTCCTCTTCTCCCGTCCTCTCCACTGCCTCCCTCCTTCCTAGTACTCTCATCTCTCCTCCCTGCTTCTCCCTTCCCTCCTCCTAGGCAAGGGATCGTAGTATCTGTCGTATTAGTGTAATTATCTCTCATTGAGCACAGTTTATGTTCCCGTGGATGCCTGTCAATGGGCAGTAAAGGCTCGGGCGACTAGGGAGTAGCTTGTCTTTTGTTCTGAAGGTGTACGATGCGCTGCTTAGTGGAATCCAACTCCTTTAGATTTAGCAGCACTTAATTTATATGCCACTACTTCCTCGTTCCTTTTTTTTTTTTCTTTCCTGGAAGGTGGTATTCATGCATCTCTTTCTTAATGATTTGTATTCGTGCTTCTGTGTTTGGCGGTTCGTGTGCATGGGAATATGGTATGTATTATTTGTTTATGGGCGAGTCAACTGTGTGTGTGTGTGTGTGTGTGTGTGTGTGTGTGTGTGTGTGTGTCAGGATGAGATGTGTATGTTGTGGCATTTAGCGAGGCTTAACGGCCGTGCACATATCTGTGTGTGCGTGTGTCGGGCATATCCGCAGCTGGCTTGTACATTAGTAAAGGGATGGGTGGGGTATCGACCCGTGAACACACACACACACACACACACACACACACACACACACACACACACACACACACACACACACACACACACACACACACACACACTGGGAGAGTTGATACGCAGACAAGCTAAGGAGACTAATGAGGCATCGTGTTTGATATTGGATTCGCACGAGGCAGGCGAGTGTCAACCTACAGACGAGGAACGAGCTTGCCTCTCCCTGTTGTGAGGTCGACGACGGCTATTTTTGAGAGAGAAGCGAGCAGCACGCGTCCAATGGGTTCCCGTTGCTAAATATTGACTCCCAGGCACCGTTCAAGTCCGACAGCGATGGAGCGTGTCACTGTTAGGCTCTGGATGATCAATCTTCCAGGGTTTTCATACACGTGGAGTTTCCATTCCTTTTTGTCTTTTTCGCGTGGAGGACAGGTGGAGTGTGAGGGGCTGATGGGAGGCAGGAAGGTGTGGGCCTTGAGTTGATCACGGGCCGATCACAAAGTAATGGGAGCACCGGGAAGTTCGTTATCGGGAATTGAGAGAGGAGACATGAACTGGGAGAAGAGGAGGAGGAGGAGGAGGAGGAGAAGGAGGAGGAGGTGTAGGCAGACCTCGGTTGGAGTGGGTGGTTGTCCTTGCAGTGGTGGCGTGGGTGTTGAGTGGTCCTGGGAGGTTCACATTGTCACTTGGTCCCTTCCCCCTGCCCCGTCACGTTCCCTTTCCAGTCTTGTGACGAGCACTCTGCTGGAAGTGAGCAGCTGCAGCAGCAGCAGCAGCAGCACTATGACTGAAAGAATGTCGACAAGTAAAACAACAAACTATCGAATAGAGGAGCTGGAGCGCTGAGCTTGTGTGCCACACGCCTCGGTGTCATTTTATTATCTCGGCTTCCCAGAAGGGAGCGGCAAACCTGTGGGTGTTGTTCAGCGGCGGAGGTTAAATATTGGCGGCGGTGGGTATTGTTCCCCTGGCGCGGTAGTTCAAGGTGAGCCGCCGCCGCCGCCGAGAACCCACCTGCGGGACGCTTGCAGTCGACGCCACCGCCGCCGCACACACCAATTACAGACGCAATGTTTGCTCGTAAATGTAACATGCGAGCGTTGGGTCGCTCACGATAGTACCGGCACGGGAAAGAATGGTAAGGAACACCAAGCCAGCGAGGCGAAGGTGGAAGCCGACCGACGCTATTATGTGAACCACCAGTATCAGCGGCAGACCCTCCCTGTTCCCGCAGGCACCCAGGTCCTCCCCGAGGGTATGAAATCACAATCTCGAGCAAACAGCGGCATTACAGCAACAACAACAGCGCCGACAGCAGGAGCGGGAGAGTAAGTCTCACCCCGGCACACCCAGCTAGTGGCGGACGACGACGCATGGCACGGATTGGCACCTCCCAGGCGTGTGTCCCGGACCGGGGCGGCCCTCACTAGCTCTCGCGGCTCCGCGGTGAACGGACCTCGCCCCTCGCCGCTCCCGCCTCTCACACACTCGCTCACCACCCTCACCCGCGGTGGTGCCGGTGTGTCGCCTCGCGTCCAGCGGATCTGTGTGTGTGTGGCAGGTGCTGTAGTGGTGCACTTGAGCTCGGCCAGCGACCAGGCCCCAGTGCTTCGCGAGGCAACGACACTTACCTGGAGGAGAACTCAGGTAGCTCAGTGATTGTTACCTGGTTACCTGTCCCTCGCAGGAACTGTGTCGTGTTGCTTTCCTGAATTTTTATCGTTGCAATAAAAGGCGGAGCGTGGCGTGGCGTGGCGTGCGTGTGTGGTGTGTGGTGGAAAAGTCCTCGCTGCTTGTTGAGACTCGCGGCTCCTGACAGGTGTGCGTGGTGTGTCATCAAAGGTGTGGAGGGACGAAGGCTGCTCACCCAGTGATTTAAGAATATATCCTGGAAAAATAGAAAGAAAAGCAAATATAAGCTTTATATTTTCTCATGGACAACTTATTTTTTTGGTAAATTTTTGATAACCCTGAAAGAAAGCTGAGTCAGAATTTAACGCAGCCAGGGAGTGGAGGAGGCAGTGTGAGGTCAGTGTGAGACCCGAGTGTTGGGCGGCCTCGTGGTGTAAGGCAATAGATCTCGCCCTAAACTGGGAAGTGCACAGGAGTCAAGGGAGACGAGTATCAAGACCACTGCTGTCGTGGGGGATTTGTGAACGCCTCTCTCTGTCATCAGCTTGCACCTGCCTGCCGCTCGCCGCCCGTCCGACCACCTGGCAAACTCCACAACACAAAGGTAGCGTGCCACACCTTCCTTGGGCGGAAAGGCTTGTCTCTTTTCCTCTCGTTCTCTCTTCCTCTTTCCTTACCCTCGCCAGGTTGTTCCCTTCCAGCCACTCTGCAAGATGAGGTGCAGGAAGACCAGAATATGTTGGAATGAAGTGGTTTTCGATATAACCAAAAACCACACACACACACACACACACACACACACACACACACACACACACAAACCGTGCCATCGTCTTCGCAGTTGAGTTGTAAGTGCCTTTCTAATGAGCGCTGATTGCAAGGATTTATTTCCGGTGATTGCAGCGTGATTGAAGGCCAGCAGCGTTGGTCCCAGTGTGTGAGGTGCAGGGAAAACAGGGACGGGGGCGTGACTGGGGGAACTGTGCACTTGGGGAAAGAAAACTTAAGGGTGAAAAACAATCAAGATGAGGTTGGAAAACAGTCAAGATAGAGAGAATACTAATGGTGGAAAACAGTGGAGATAGAGAGGATAATAAAGGTGAAAAGCAGTAGAGATACAAAGAACAATAAGGATGAAAAACAGCGTGAGGAACAGAGCTGTACTGTTGTGGGAAAGCAAATAGAGAAGAGAGAAAGGGAAGAATAGAAAATAACATAAAGAAAGATACTGTGGCATTGTAGAACTAACAAATAGGAAAGAATGAAATGAATAAAAGGAAGATTAGAATGAGGGGCAGAAGTGTGGTGTTGTGGGGGAAGCAAATAGGAGAGAGATTGAGAAATGGAAGGAAAAGCAGCGTTGGGGGAAGGAATATTGTGGTGTTGCAATAGAAATAGGAAGGTAGAGAGGGTGAGAACTAACTATATGTTGCTGCAAAGGGAACAGAAAGGGAGGAAATAGCGTGAGGAACAAGTGTGATTTTGTAGTGAGAGTGAAAGGAGGGAGAACAAAATGAGGGAAGGAGACTGTATTATTGT